>NW_016107334.1:11239980-11257527 GCF_001604975.1 Cebus imitator
TTTTGAGACGGAGTCTCGTTCTGTCGCCCAGGCTGGAGTACAGTGGCGCAATCTCAGCTCACTGCAACCTCCATCTCCCAGATTCAAGTCATTCTCCTGCCTCAGCCTCCCCACTAGCCGGGATTACAGGTGTGTACCACCATGCTCAGCTAATTTTTATATTTTTAGTAGAGATGGGGTTTCAACATGTTGGCCAGGATGGTCTTCTAGTGAGGTGCTGATCTCTCTCTTTATTTTGTGTATCTTTTAAATAACATTTTCTTGAAAATTGTTGACAAAATTAAAATTTTTTTTAAATAAAGTAGACCAATTTTTAACAGCCTATTAACAATTTATTTCAAACACACTTTAATTTAGTAACTAAAGCATTCTAACTTAAGGAAACAATTATTGTAAGAAACTATAAGGCAGGGCACAGTGGCTCACACCTGTAGTCCTAACATTCTGGGAGGCCAAAAGTTAAGAAAGGAAACCTGGAAAGCACAGAAAACACAAAGGAAAAAAAATCACCTATAATTCCATCACCAAGAAATTACCATTGATGTTTTGTTTATATCTTTCCATGTTAATTTAATACATAGGAATAAAAATGTTTAATAGTATAATTGTTATTTTATAACCTACTTCTTAAACTTAACAATAAATCACAGCATTTTCCCTAAAAGGAGACAGACTTCCAAAACATGATGTTTAATAGTCACGGAGGAACCAATATTTGCTAGGTGTTTTAATTATTTTTATGGGTACTTTGGAGGGCGAGCAGCAATGAAAAATAATGCTGCAATGAACATTCTCAAACATATATTTTACTCAATTATTTTCTCGGGAAAAATTCTGGAAGTAAAACTGCTAGGTCCAGGGAAACGCATTTTTAGTTATTTATGTCAGAATATATTGCAAAATTTTCCTACCAGCAGAGTTACAAAGGTACCTTGTCTTTGAGTTCTCATAATGTTAGGTACTATTAAACTGTATCAACTCTACAACGTAATTTTGGTTTTTTGAGACAGAGTCTTACTCTGTCACCCAGGCTGGAGTACGATGGCACGATGTTGGCGCACTGCAACCTCTGCCTCCCAGGTTCAAGTGATTCTTCTGACTCAACCTCCCAAGTAACTGGGATTACAGGCACATGCCACCATGCCAAGCTACTTTTTATTATTTTTAATAAAGACAGGGTTTCACCATATTGGCCAGGCTGGTCTCAAACTCCTGACCCCAAGTCATCTGCCCACCTCCACCTCCCTCCCAAAGTGCTGGGATTACAGGTGTGAGCCACCACACCCAGTCTACAATGTTATCTTTTAATTAACATTTCTGTGATTAACTTGAGCAGCAATACACTATTGTTAGAAGGACACAGGTGAAGGGCCAACCGGGGTTTACATACTGGATAATTTACTCAGCTTCTCTAAGCCTCAGTTTTCTTATCTATAAAATGGGGATTATAGGACCTTCCCCATACATTTATACTCAGGATTCTGTCATGTGTACATACGATAACAGGAACTTAATAAACGTTAGATGTTATTAATGAAGTAAAACTTTCTTTTCATTGTTACCGGCTGTCATAGATGGCTACATGTTCCACAAACCCATTCTGACCTTCTTCCACAGAAAGAGTTTTCCAGCCTTCCTTGCAGCTAGATGTGGCCACGTGGCCAAGTTTGGAGCCAATGGATAGAAGCGGAAGTCATGTGTGACACTTCCGTGTCTCATCATTAAGACAGTAGAGGCCACTTCTCCATCCTGTGTCCACCTTCTGAAGATGGGAACCCATGTGCTGTTCTTTCTGGACCATGTAGACAAGGGCAACATCGTACCAGACAGCTCAGCAACCGGATGGGAGAAATTTGGGTCCACAAATGACTGTGTGGAGAAGTGTCACCCAGTCAACCTGGACCACCTACATCTAGACTGCTATATGAAAAAGGACTTTGACCATATTCAAGCCACTGAGTTTTTTGTGATGTCTTTGTTGTAGCAGCTTAGTATCTGTCTTAGGTAATACAGAAATAAGGACCTGGACGTAAAAAACCAAAACATGTGGCACTGGCTTAGCAGAGTGGCAGTGTAACAAGGAAACAGATTCTAAGATATGGAAAGCCAATAACCTTTGTTGTAGTGTAACAAAATATTTGATAAAACTTGCAGGCAAACCACGTGTCACAGTGCTTGTAGCACACAAGAAAGCAGACATAAAAGGGGAGAGTGTTGGTATACCCTGGGTAACTCTTGTTACTTTCAGCATGAAGCTACCAGAATGAGCTATCTCAGGTGAAAACAATCTAGTTTGCAAGTAGAGATGGAAGGGATAGGGAGGCTCCCTCTGCCTGTGTCCTGTAATTCAATTGACTAAAAGTTCAGAAATGTGGGACTATGCAAGATTTTGGAAGGACAATCTTCTTTCCCAAACAGCAGGAGGGACAGGCATTGACAGCCCTTCTCAAAGGCCACACGTAAATACAGACAATAGAGGCCAGTGGAGCTGCAAGGGTGAGAGAGCAAGAGTGCCTCCCTCCCACAAGCCTGTTGCTTCATATGACCTCAGTCCATTAAACAAGGAGAGAGGAATGAGCCAAATACAAACGCCGTGAAACAACGGAGAAGTCTCTGTCTAGAACATTCTTTAAGTGAGATTACTTTCATGTGGAACTGATTACCTGCAAACAGACCAGAAGCCTACTACGGTTAACTCATCATGGAAATTATATTGCCAAACAAATTATAAGCCCAGCTCACAAATATCTGTGACTATGTGATCCTTAAAGGAACCCTCAGGTCCCAGGTGTGCACCATAGAACTGCGCTGTGCAAACTGCACAGACCCCAAGAGGACAAACTGTCATGCACTTTAGATGTGACAAATGAGGGTAATGGATAACTCTGAACTTCCCAAAGAGCAAAATCAGAACCCATGGAGGACCATGGACAAGATAGCTGCTTCCAGAGAACCAAGGGTGAACAGATGGGCTGACACATGCACTGACCGCTGCAAGGCTGTGGGGCCTCATAGTCGCTTCAAGCAGAATCTGATGACTTCTCTAAAACACTGTCTGCCATATTTCTCCTTTTTTTTCCAAACACACACTTTGTGATTGTCTTCTGTGCACTGTACACATGTGTAGTGTGAGCAGACTTGTCTATTAGTTTGTTGCTAGAATACAAGTGGTCAGCCTGATGGGAGGTGTTCTGTACATCACTTGGAAATCCCAGGATTTGAGCTATGGCACTTAAGAGTTGACTCACTTGGGGAGTGAATATGTCAGATGTTGAAGAAGAGTTCCCACAGATATCTGGATGTTAGACGGGCAGACTGCGGCAGACTCCCTGTTGTTCCATAAACCATTCCTCTCTTCCATGGTGTGAAGGCTTTAGCTGGACATGTGGCTGGGCAGCCAACAGATCTATATTCCCATTCTCTCTTACAGCCAGGCATGGCCCTGTGACTAAATGTGAGCTAACAGGATGGAAGTGGAAATTGAAGTGAGCCACTATGGGGTCTTGGCCTCAAAGCATCATTGTTCTGCAGCTTCTCTTCCTCCCGACTGCCGGCAGGCCCATGCAGGGACCCAGGTTCCACTGCTAGACACAAACAAACCCTACCTAGGGGACAGCAGATCAACACGATGGAAGGAAGCTGGGTCCATAAATAACTGCATGGACCAGAAATGTCCACCAAGATGGACTGGTCACTTCTACACCATTAGCTTACATCAGAAGCCCCTGGAGGGCTCATAAAAACAGGCAGCTGATCAATTCAGGGGGTTTGAGGTGGGGCTCCCAAATTTGTTTTTTGGGTTTTTTTTTTTTTTGACAGAGTCTCCCTCTGTCACCCAGGCTGGAGTGCAATGATGCAATCTTGCCTCACTGCAACCTCCACCTCCTGGGTTCAAGCAATTCTTCTGCCTCAGCCTCCCAAGTACCTGTGATTAGAGGCACCCACCACCACGCCCAGCTAATATTTTGTACTTTTAGTAGTGATGGGGTTTCACCATATTGGCCAGGCTGGACTCGAACTCCTGACTTCAGGTGATCCACCGGCCTTGGCCGCCCAAAGTGCTGGGACTACAGGCGTGACCCACCACGCCTGGCCAAATAGGCTTTTCTAACAAGTTTCCAGATGCCCATGCTGCTGGTCTGGGGGACTACACTTTGAGAAATACTGCCTTAACACATTTAACATGCAACCTGACTCTCCTTGAGAAAACAAACTAATTCATGCCTCAAAACCTATTTTTTCCTAGCACATAATTTCTCCTGGAAAACATGAAAACAGGTTGGGAAAGCATTTAACAATATAATAGGATGAGTCAGAAATACAATCCTCACCATCATTTTCAAAGAAAATCTGAGATTTTCAATTGTTGAAGCAATTTGCTTTTAAATGATAAACATTTATTTACATGAATTAAATACAATTGTATAGAAGCTATACAAACTGGATTTATACAATTGCTTCTATACAATTGAATTTAACACTAGGAATTAACATTAGTCAAAACAATATAACTTCACTAATGTATCTAATTTCTAGAAAGGTCAAAGGACTTTTCCAGGATTGATAATAACGCTAACACATGTACCTTCGGTCTATAATTAAAAGACCTGTAAAAACTCATGGAAATTATTTGATTGATGAATAAAGTCAGTGTGAAATGGCCTGTCAAGAATTGTAGATTTTTTTTCTCTCCTATATATTTTTATTAGAACAGGAAATCACTGTGTTCTGATATTCAACTACTTATTTAAATGGCCTTTGGAGAAGCCAGAGGAAAAAAAAAAACTACATTTAATTTATTCAACTGAGTAAGAAAAAAATATATATTTTAGCTGATATGGTTCGGCTGTGTGCCTACCCAAACCTCATCTTGAACCATACTTCCCCAAATCCCCACGTGTTGTAGGAGGACCCAGTGGGAGGTAACTGAATCATGGGGGCAGTAACCTCCATGCTGTTCTGTAATAGTCAGTGCATTCTCATGAGATCTGATGGTTTTGTAAGGGGTTTTCCCCCCACTTTGCTGGGCACTTCTCCTTGCTGCTGCCATGTGAAGGGCAAACTTGCTTCCCCTTCTGCCACGACTGAAAGTTTCCTGAGGCCTCCCCAGCCCTGCTGAACTGTGAGTCAATTAAACCTTTTTCCTTTATAAATTACTCAGTCTCAGGTATGTCCTTTCAGCAGCATGAGAACGGACTAATGTTAGCGGTCCCTAAGAAAACATTTTCACCAGGCTCCAGTAGAACTATTTAATATTGAATATCTTTCCGCTCTATGGTTTACCTAATTTCAGCAGCCACTTGGTAAGGCGTTGTTTTCCAGACTTCCCCTTCCACTGTTTGCCCATCGGCCACTCTTACTGTGATCACATTGCTTCTATCTCCCTTTTTTCCATAAATGGCAAGTAAGAGCTGATTGTCTTTCTTCAATATTTCAAAAAGATCCAATCTTTCTTTTATGAAACTTGGTTGATGTTTCACCTGAAAATTATTAGAACACAATGAGATTAATATATACAGCCCACTATTTTCTAGCTAGCTGCTCAGCTCTGAATCAGCTCTGCCCCCTCACTGCTTTCCCAGCATACCATAGGTCTAGCCTCTATCGCTCTACAGATGATCCCAAACTTACCACAGTTTGAATTACGGTTTTTATTTTATTTTTATTTTTTGAGAAGGAGTCACTCTCTCGCCCAGGCTGGAGTGCAGTGGTGAGATCTCGGCTCATTGCAACCTCCACCTCCCAGGTTCAAGTGATTCTCCTGCCTCAGCCTCCCAAGTAGCTGAGACTACAGGCGCACACCACCACACCCAGCTAATTTTTGTACTTTTAGTAGAGACGGAGTTTCACCATGTTGGCCAGGATGGTCTCGGTCTCTTGACCTGGTGATCCACCAGCCTCAGCCTCCCAAAGTGCTGGGATTACAGGCATGAGCCAACATGCCCGGCCATTTGCTGTTGTTGTTGTTGTTGTTGTTTTGAGATGGAGTCTTGCTTTGTTGCCCAGGCTGAAGTGCAGTGGTGCGAAGTCAGCTCACTGGCACCTCTGCCTCACAGGTTCAAGTGATTTTCCTGCCTCAGCCTCCCGAGTAGCTGGGATTACAGGCCACCCTGCCCGGCTCATTTTTGTATTTGTAGTAGAGATGGAGTTTCGCCATGTTGACCAGGCTGGAACTCCTGATCTCAAGTGATCCACCTGCCTTGGCATCCCAGAGTGCTGGGATTACAGGCATGAGCCAACACGCCCGGCCATGACTTTTCAACTTCAGTGATATTGTAAAAGTAATATTCATACAACCATTCTGTTTTTCACTCAGTAGAGATATTCAACACTTCCTAATAAAATAGGTTTTGTATTAGAGGACTTTATCCAACTGTAAGCTAATGTAAGTGTTCTGAGCACTTTTAAGGTAGGCTAGGCTAAGCTATGATGATCACTAGCGTAGACATGTTAAATACATTTTTAACTCACATTGGGTTTATTGGGACTTAACCAAACTGTAAGACTAGGAGCGTATGTACTTCCCAACTCCAAAAAACTCCTCTCTGCTTATCTAATTTCTCCTTAGCTCTAAAGGTCCACCTCAAAGCCCGCCTCTTCTACCTACTTCACCCACTGGCATCTCCCTTTTCCACTGTTTACAGAACGTGTACAGTCACACATTACAGCATTTACTTGTACACTATCGTGCTGTTCCCTAGTTGATGTCCTGAGTCTCCCTGAACTCCTCAACCAGACTGGTATCTTTGGGCCCAGGTATTCCTCCTTCACTCCTAGCAAATGCTGATGCCAGATAAATACTTTCTGGTTGTTTTAATGATTTATACACAAAAGCAAAGTAGCTAGTTTCCTGAATACAAGGGAAAAAAAAGAGTTCTGCTTGCACAACTTAAAGAGGTTAAATACAGGTGTTTATCAAATATGGCAGCTCATTTCTGGAGACATCTCAAATTTAAGGCTTGAAAAGTGTTAAATACACCAATATAACCCAAATAATAATCTGATCAGTAATTTTTGTTGGAAATCCTGGGTAATTAACTATACACACATATTTGAAATTACAGGTAAGATTTTATATTGTTTCCATAGCAACAACTTACCTCGCTGTCAGGCTCGCTTTCCTTCATTTTCTTCTTTTTCATGTCCTTTTCTTGGCTTTGACTAGGAGGAGGCTGAAAGATAAATTATAAATGACTCACATCAATAACGAAAAAAAAGCAACACATCTTAAGAAGAAGAGAGCCATGCCAGCAGGCTGCAAGTGCCCATGTTTAGAGGCTCATAGCTGGCTCTCCTGACCACCACCTACAACTCTCAATGGGCCAGTCATTTTACAGGGTTCAGTCCTTCCTGTCTGTGCATTTCTTTTACACTGTTGCTAAGCATATTTAATACATTTTGCTCTTGAAAAGTTTTTGTCCTGAACTTTAAACAAACAATGTGGCTGGAAAATGTGTGGTTGCTGCCTGCCACTTCAAATGCACTATTTCATGAAGATGTTGCTAGTTCACCACAGCTGTCTCTCCTAAAGGACTACAGAACATCTCACAGCCTGAGAAGCTTCAGGACTCAGAAAGTTTATGATGTTAAAAGATAATTTATCCTTTCTAAAATCTTAAAAATACTGTATTAAAAAAAAATGTTGGCTGGCCGTGGTGGGTCATGCCTGTAATCCCAGCACTTTGGAAGGCCGAGGCAGGCGGATCACGAGGTCAGGAGTTCGAGACCAAACTGGCTAACATGGTGAAATCTCCTCTCTTCAAAAAATACAAAAATTAGCCAGGCGTGATGGCGGGTGCCTGCAATCCCAGCTATTCGGGAAGCTGAGGCAGGAGAATCGTTTGAACCCGAGAGGCGGAGGCTGCAGTGAGAAGAGATCGCACCACTGCACTACATCCTGGCTGACAGGGAGAGACTCTGTCTCAGAAAAATCAAAACAAAACAAAAACAATGTTAAATATACAGGTATCCTCTCAAGATAGACCACCAAAACAAGGGCACAAAAAGCTAAAACTTCTCGTCCAAAAAAACCACCAACAAAAAAGAACCAGAGGGAATGAAAGAGTTTACATACGCAGCTTTCTGGCCAAGGAAAGAATAATGAGTTTGAAACTCTCCAGCATTTTTTCAAACAAATGAAAACACCATTTCTGCTACTGAAAAAGATGTGTGGCAGGCTCTCTAACGGACGAGTTGAGAAATCAACAGCATTTACTAAATTGGGCGACTGCTGGAAATCCAGCGGCTCCCCAGGCCGCAAGGGAGCGCAGGCAGAGCAGGGCAGCGCAGCCGCAGGGCACTGGGCGGGCACTGGGCGGACACTCCCACGGGGCGCCCCCGCACCGCTCCCCGGAGTTGCAAACCGCTCGGTGCGCACCATCTCGGCCCGCTCCGCCCGCGTCCTCTCCTGCGTCCCAGCCGCCCGGTTACCTGCGCGCCGGCCCCCGTGCGCCCGGCCTCCTCCAGCGCCGCCGCCCGCACCGCGCTCCCCAGCGTGGCCTGGCGGCTCAGCTCCTCGGCCAGGCACAGCCGCAGGCGGCACAGGCGGTGGCGCAGGTCGCGGTTCTCGGCCCGTAGCTGCGCCACCTCCCGCGTGAGGCGCGGCCCCTCCGCCTGGCCGCGGTCGGGCGCGTTCAGCTGCTCGTCCTTCAGGCGCTGGACCTCCGCCCACAACCAGCGGATGTCCTCCTCCTGCCGCTCCAGGCGCGACGCCACGGCCTCCGCCGCCCGGGCCTCGGCCGCCATCACGCGCGCTCCCTCAGGCACCGACGCCGAGCGGGGTGCCCGCGACCGCGACGAGGGCGGCGAGGGCGACGCGGCGACTGAGCGCAGGGCAGAAGACTGCGCGCAGGGCAGAAGACTGCGCGCCCGGAGGCGGGGGGAGGGGGGCGGGGCGATGGGGCGGGGGCGGGGCGATGGGGTGGGGGCGGGGCGATGGGGTGGGGGCGGAGCCGAGGCCTGATACGTTGCAGGGGCGGGGAGCTGGGCGGGGAGGGGCAGGACGCTGGCTGAGGAGGGGCGGGGCCTAAGCTAGATACCCCGCCCGGCGGGGCGGGGCCTGAGGCCAAGCCCACCGTAGGGTTGGGGGCGATGACTTCCGCCTGGGCAGTAGCGGAATGGGGTCTGAAGGGCCTCCCCTACCTTTCGAGGCCTGTCTAGGGGCTACTGGCAGTAGCTTTAGTCCGTTGAAACGAAAATCTTCCAAAAACTTGCAAAAAGGCCATCATCTGCGTTCTCCAAAAAGGCTTCACCATTTCTCCCTCTTGGATTCTGGCAGTCACCGTGCTATCACCCTGCAAACAGGTTCTAAAAAGTGGCCGTTAAAAATGGACTTTCTGGCCTTTCATGCCAAAATTGCCCATGTGCAGAGGCCGCTCGGCCAGGGCACATAGAAAATCGCTGTGAAATCTAAATCTGACCAGCATGAAATTGCTAGCCCCACGAGTCTAGGACAAATGCCACATGTGTCTTTGTATCCCTCATAACAGTGAACGTGAAACTTCCTGGAGCAGGAACACAAGTTGATTTTTATCACTATTCTTAGGCTTAGGATGTGACAAACGTTGTCCCGAACTCTTTGTAATAGTAGTAACTCCTTTAATCCTCGTAACAAGAGATACTGTTACATCCGCTTATAGCTGGAGAAATGGAAGCACAAAGAGACTGTTACTTGACTAACGTCACACAGCCACTACATGACAAGGGTGGAATTCAAACTCAGATAGTCTAATGCCAGTTTCTATGCACTTAACGCTATGGGGCTTCTCAACTTTGGCAGAATTGAATCAAACATGTCATATAATGTGATACAGGTAAAAATGGCCAAAGAGTCCTGAAATAAGAGAGCTTAGCTTCAACTGGTGTAGTTTGAAAAAGGGAGAAATTGCTCTGAAAATAAAGGTTAGGATGTGTTAGCAAGGAGGAAAGGCAGGTAAATTCCACCCTAGGAGCAGAATCAGTGCAGGAGAAGGAGCGGAGAAGGACAAGCTCATTGGATTAAGCCGAGTGGAATCCCAAACAGCACTCCATGAAGTTCGGTGCTAACCAATACCACTGTGTCTTTCTTAGTCCTTCCTCGGGAAGCGTCTGCATACGGTTACACAGGACCCACTGGCTTCTCATTACTCCTCATTATTCATCATTTCTCAACCCAGTGCCATTGAGTTTCTGCTTCTGCCATTCTGCCATGACCAACGCATCATTAAATATCATGGACCCACTTAAGCTACCCCAGAATTTCCTTAGGACCCTTTGGAATTTGTCTTTCTTGGGCCTCCACTCCCAATCCCTAGGGGACCACCAGTCTGCTTCCTGTCACTATAGCTCAGTTTGCATTTTCTAGATTTTCTGTAAATGGAAGCACACAGTATGTCCTCCTTTTGTTTAGCTACTTTCACTCAGCCCAATAATTTTAATATTCACCTATGTTTGTGGGTATCTATAGTTATTTCTGTTGTTTTTTTTTTTCTGAGTAGTATTCCATTGTATGGATATACTATAATTTGTTTATTCATTTATTGATGGAAAATTTGAGTTATTTCCAGGTTTGGGCTAGGGTCACACAATACCCAGTGAGCCCATTGGGTTTCCAAACTCACATTGTGGTTGTTTTCTCGTTCCAGAATGCAGAGTTTGAATAGACATACTCCAAACTGGCAGAACCCCTGCAATGTTTCCCTGACCCTGAAACGTAAGGCTTTTCTGGTAGGAAAGGCCAAGCAGAAAACACTAGAACTTTCTCAACATACAAAAATAGTAAATCGAAAGCAATACTGCATTCCTGAAGGAATTGCAGATATTACTGCTGCCGTGAAGAACCTGAAAGATGCAGGGGTGGTGATTCTCATCACATCCCATTTAGCTTACCTTACCATCCCATTCACATTTAGCCTGTGTAGAAGACAAATGGATGTTAGGGAATTATAGTAGATTAATATAAATTTAATTAAGTGGTGATTCCAGTTGCAACTGCTCTTCCAGATATGATTTCATCGGTGGAGTAAATCAGCATAACCTCTGGCACCAGATATGCACCTATTGAGCTAGCTGATGCTTCTTTCTTTATACTTGTTAGTTAAGGGCTATCAAGCACCGTTTTATTTCATCTGACAAGGCTGGCAATACATCTTCACAGGGTATCAGCTCAAAACGATATAAACCCTTTAGTTTTATGTGGTAATCTAGTCCACAAGGACTTTGATTGCGCTGTATTCCACAGGACATCATGCTGGTGTCCTATCATTGATGATAGCATGCTGATTTTCCCTGATAAGCAGGAAATAACAAGTATGTAGTCACCTTGATAAGGCACATGGAGGTCATAGAGAAGGGATATATCCTCAAATGTGAAAATTTAGACGGCTGTCACCTCAATGAAATTTCTAGGCATTCAGTAGTTCAGAGCGTTTAGAGGTGTCATTTCCAAGGTTGAGGAAAAATTACTTCTTTTTACTAAAAGGCATAATGCCTAATGGGCCTCTTTGGAGGCAACATACGCCTTATTTGGACATATTTTTCTAAACCAATTGCTGCATAACTCAAAAGACTGCCAGTGCGAAGTAAGACAGAACCTAAGAAGATTCTGAATCAGGTAATGCTGCTGTGCAAGCAACTTTTCTATGTGGGCCGCATGAACAACAGATCTGAAGGTGCTTGAAATGTCAACCTAGAGTGCAGCGGTAAGATCTGGGCTCACTGCAACCTCAACCTGCTGGGCTCAAACAACCCTCCCACCTCAGCCTTCTGAGTAGCTGGGACTACAGATGCATACCACCATGTCCAGTTAGTTTTAAAAAATTTTGTAGTGATGGGGTCTTGCTATGTTGCCCCGGCTGGTCTTGAACTCCTGGCCTCAGGTGATCTTTCCACCTTGACCTCCCAAAGTGTTGGGACTACAGGCATGAGCCACCAGGGCTGGCCTATATAGAACTTTTAATGGGTCCTATGGGTGAATCACAGCATAATCCGTTGGACCAGGGAGAAAAGTATGCCATTCTCTGCAGATAACTATTCTGCTTTTAAGAAGCAGCTTCTGGTTTGCTATTGGGCCATAGTAGAGGTTGAATGCTTCATCAGAGACCATCAAATTACCATGCCACCCAAGTTTCCCTCCATGAATTGAAGGTTATTTACCTATCAAGCCATAAGGTTAGGTATATACAGCAGCATTCTATCATTAAGTAAAAGAGGTATATGCCAGATCAGGCTCAAACAGATTATGTACACGTTTCTGGCATAAATAAGTCACCCATATGACCACAACTCCTGTGGCCTCCTGAAAAGTTTTATATGACCAATTGGTTGAGGAAGGTAAAATTTGGCCATGATTTACAGATAGTACTGCACTCTCGCAGAGTAGAAGATTCTTCAGGTTGATTCCTGAGACATTTAATTGTTTCCTTGCTTTTTGGTACAATAAAATGTTCCAGGTTCATCTTACACTCAAGGAATCTATCATTTCTCCAAGGTGGCCTAGTTCCTTTTAAAGGGAATTAGTATTTAAATCACACAGTGTGAGTCCTGGCAACAGTCCTCGTTTCTAGGACTTTTCTGTATTTAGGATTGCCAGATAAAATATACATTGCACATTTACATTTGAACTTCAGATAAACAAAAAATAATGTTTATATAAATACATCCCATGCAATATTTGGGACATATGCTAAAAAATTATTCAAGCAAAAAAGCATTAAATGAGACAAAGAAGAACACTTTGTAATATTAAGTGCTACATTCCACAATGAAAATATAGCAATTGTGAATATCTATACACCAAATTACACACCTGTAATTTGAAAAAAACTACAGAAAGCTAAAGAAGAAGTACAAACATGCTAATAAAAGGAAAATAACAAACCACTCTCTGAGTACATTCAAGTGCACACACAAAAAAGTAAGGTTGTAAAAGACCCAAGCAATATAATTAAAAAGTAGATATTTTGAATATATTCACATTATGAATATGTATGTATAAGTACGTATCTCTACATATAAACTATACCCTGAAAATGGAAGATGCATCTAAACAAATGTGTAGATTCTTCGTATAAATTGATCATACAGTAGGGCTCAAGAAAGACCTCAGTAGGTTTCATAAAGTAGAAGTGTTAGATACAACACTCTTAGACCCCAATGCAATAAAATTAGAAATTAAAAATAAAACAAAAAACAATAAAAAGGCTTTTCACATGGAAATTTCAAAACTCTTAAGCATCTCTTTGTTGAAAAGGGAAATAAAAAAGGAAAGTACAGACTTTCTTTAAAATAATGATAACGAAAATACTGCAAATCTATGCAACACATAGATCAGTAGTCGGAAAAAAATTCATAATTCCAACACCTATATTGGTAAAAACAAAAGAATGAAAATAAATTCTCAATTGAAAAATTGACAAAAATAACAGCAAAATAAACCAATGACAACATTCTAATAACACTAAATATACATTTCTTCTTCAACCCAGCAATCCCACTTCTAGAAATTTATTCTGAAGATACAAGAATGCAAAAATGCATATGGACAAAAATTCAGTATAAGAGTATTTGTGATTGTAAAGTACCTCGTAGGAGATTGGTTCAGTAAGCTATAGTACACAAACATAATGGAGCATTATGCGGCTGCTAAAACATAATTAAGAGGTTCTCTGAACTCATATGGAACAATTTCCAGGAGATATTATGAAGCAAAAAAGTAATGTTCAAAAGAGCACGTGTAGTATGTTACATGTTTTATAAGAAAAAAGAGAAGATAGAAAATATGCATATATCTCCTTACCAGCACAAAAAGAAACAGAATATAAACTAGAAAACAATGAATTTGGTTATCTACAAGGAGAAAACCAAGAGATAAAAGCACAGATCTCTAATACCTTTTCCCACGAAAGAGCTCCTGGCAGAAAGGCCTGTTCCAGAGCTGGGACGCTGCCTTAGTCCATTTGGGTTACTATAAAGAAATGCCTGAGGCTGGATAATTTGTAAAGAAAAGAGGTGTATTTGGCTCACAGTTCTGCAGGCTATACAAGAAGCATGGCACCAGCATCTGCATCTGGCAAGAGCTTCAGGAATCTTCCACTCATGACAGAAGGCAAAGGAGAGCCCACATGTGCAAAGGTCATAGAACAGGTGAGCAGAAGCAAGAAAGAAGGGATGGAGATGCCAGTCTCTGCAACAATTAGTTCTTACAGGTGCTAAGAGTCAGAACTCAATCATTACCATGAGGACGGCACCACGCTGTTCACGAGGGATCTGTCTCGTGACCCAGACACCTCCCACTAGGCCCTACCTGCAACACTGGGGTGAAATGTCAACATGAGATTTGGAGGGGACAAATACCCAAACGATATCAGACATATAGGTTCAAGATAAGCCTGGAGCATCTTGTTTTGCTGAAAATTGAGGAAGCACTCCCCACAAAAGTGAGGGAACATGACACAAGAATATAGGAACCAGCTCGAAGGAATCCCACTGGCCAAATCATTTGAACTTCAAAAATAATTGGCCGGGTATGGTGGCTCACGCCTGTAATCCCAGCACATTGGGAGGCCAAGGTGGGTGGATGATGAGGTCAGGAGATCGAGACCGTCTTGGCTAACACAGTGAAATCCTGTCTCTACTAAAAATACAAAAATTTAGCTTGGCTTGGTGGTGCACGCCTGTAGTCCCAGCTATTCGGAAGGCTAACGCAGGAGAATCACTTGAACCTGGGAACCAGAGGTTGCAGTGAGCCAAGATCACACGACTGCACTACAGCCTGGGCAACAGAGCAAGACTCCATTGCAAAATAATAAGAATAATTAAGTACAGTAATGAATTGTAAACCATTAAAAAATATAGGAACTCACGAGTCCATAGCAATAATAGAAAAAAATGGGAGAGAAGCCAGACCTCAGTTTATAGTCTAATGCCAAGAACTAAATGGCAAACACAGAGGTAAATGTGCAATTAGAAAACCAACGCTTTGCCATCTTCAGAGTAAAGACAGGATCAGACAAGAATCGTCATGCTCAATCTAGGGGACAGTGCTGAAAAGCGGCAGGATACTGGCATGGACATAAAATGTTAACTAGTTGGGGGGAAACCCCACAAGAGCAGAGGCAGTCTGACGCCTCAGCCTGTTCTCATATAAATATAGAATTAGAAAATCAGAAATAGAGGTACATAGTTATTCCTATATATAATCACATAGCTATTCATATGTAATCATAAATATATACATGTATATAATCAGTCTTTAATCTTACTAATAAGTCTCAGGTCAAGAAGTATGGGACTGAAGTAGCATTGGAAAAGAGGTGACCCTAAGGCAAGATGCTCTAAGTCCTCTGTCACACCCGCATAAGGGCTGCTGGAGGACCCTCGGCTGGGTGACAGAGCCAGCGCTGTGAAAGCACCTGCTTTTAGCCAGCTAGGGAAGGAGACATCCAAGATGGCCAAGACGTCTCCTTCCTTGGGGGAGCGAGGAGAAAACTCCACTCTTCCAAGCTCTTGTGGTACGCCTGACGACTGTCAGGGAGGCCCACAGACATCTGGGGACTTAATTGTCTCCCTGTGGTGTTGTGCTTCAGCGGTCACGCTCCCTGTCTACTTTCAAGTTCTGCTTCTGCACCTGGTTCCTCTTTTTCTTAGAAGATAAGATTTAGTAATAGTAACTTAAATCTTAGTTACCTTGTTATTTCTTGACAAGTATGAAAAAAGTGCTGACGCCTTAGGTTTCCTCCTCGCCTCAGCTTCTTCAAAGTCCTGGGCCCCCTGTCTCCAAGACACAATATTTACCTGGGCCTGTCACTGACCACATTACATCCTACCTGCCCTTCCCTTTGCTTTGTTCTCAAGAAAAGCCAGAGCGTCCAGGCACTCGGGGCCACTGCTGGTCTCTGCGATTTGGTAGCAGTGGACTCCTGGGCCCAAACTCTCTTTTCTCTATCTCTGTGTCTTATGTCTTTTATTTCCAGTTTCTCATCTCCACACCAGCAGGGAGGGACTCATTGGACCCTATAGGGCTGGACCCTATATTAACTAGTTGCAAGGGAGGCTGTTAACTAGTTGCAAGGGAGAAAACATGAAGTAATTCTACAGTGGAGAAATCAGGCAATACCCTGATCAGGTGATCAAAATGAACATCACCTATGAGGAACAGGTGGACCCTATGTGCCTCCAGATGTGATATTCTAAAGAAGGTAGAGCATCCCTGTACAGAATTTATACCAAGAATATGCAACCCCAATCTAATCACAAGGAAACAGCACAAAAACACAAAATGAGGAATATTTGTTTTCAATGGTGGAGGGCAGAAACTGTATTCTTCAAAAATGTTTATATCATGAGAGATAAAACCTGGAATGCTCCAGATTAAATGACACTAAAGAGCCATGATGATTAAATGCAATATCTCACTCCAGAATGGATCCTGGATGGGGTAAAAATGCTATAAAGAACCTATTAGACAAACTGACAAAATTGGAATACAGACGGTATATCAGATAACAGTATCGTGTTCATGTAAATTTATGAAGTCGATAATTGTTCTAAAGCTATATGAGATCTCCATTCTTTGTAAAACTTAGCTGAAGTATTTAGTTATGATGTATGTAGCTTATGTCCAAACGGTTGAGAAAAAAATTCTAGACGGAGAGACAGCAAATGTTAAAGCAAAGGGTAAAATGTTTGCCTCAAACATATGCTTCTTAAAACATCTGTAAGATTACATTTACTTCCCTGGCTAAAGCCATCAGGAGCTTTCTACTGCAAATAAAGTAAATTCCAAATTCCTTATCAGGACCTACCAGGCCAGCAAGATCGAGTCCCTGATGGCCTCTTAGATTATACCATGACCCCCATACCCTGCAACCCCCTGTGCTGGTTCGTGGAGCTCGCAGATCCACGGAAACAGCCCTCCCTCCCACCTCTGGGATCTTACACATTCTGCATCTTCGCTTGTTAATATCCTCAGTCCACTCCTAATGTCTGTCTTCTTTTCGTCCTGTCAGTTTTAGCTTAGTGTCACCTCCCCAATCTATTTAAGGTCTGCCCCATTCTCTCAGTATCCTTTTCTACTATGTTGTAATCGTTACTGTATTTATTTATTTATTCATTTATTTTTTGAGTTGGAGTTTCACTCTTGTTGCCCAGGCTGGAGTGCAATGGTGCAATCTCAGCTCACTGTGACCTCCATCTCCCAGCTTCAAGCCATTTACCTGCCTCAGCCTCGTGAGTAGCTGGGATTATAGACATGAACCACCACACCCGACTAATTTTTGTATTTTTAGTAGAGATGGGGTTTCTCCACATTGGTCAGGCTGGTCTCAAACTCCTGACCTCAGGCGATCCACGCGCCTCAGCCTCCCAAAGTGCTGGGGTTACAGGAGTGAGCCACCACGCCTGGCCTAATTATTTTTATCTACTTGAGTTTTTTGTTTTTTCTATCCCCACCTCCTTCCTGGGGTAGGAAAATATAGAAATTCAAGACATTCTTCTGTCTCAGCCTGGAGTCCATCCCAATATGGACTCCAAGATGCTCCAGGCTCTCTCTCTCTTTTTTTTTTTTTTTTT
>NW_016107334.1:11258564-11260717 GCF_001604975.1 Cebus imitator
TCCGACTCAAAAAAAAAAAAAAAGAGAGAGAGAAAGGAAATGGCCTAAGATATTACAAAATACCACAAGATGGCACTCTTTCTCTGAGAAGTTTCAGTGAGGGCTGCATTTACAGCAATCGCTGCTGCTGAAGAGCACAGCAGGGATTGTGACTGCCCCTGGCCCAGTTATTCATGAAGCTCAGCGTCACAACGTTGTCACAGCCCCACCCCAGGTTTTTGTACTTTCCATGGGTGTTATTAAATACAAGTTTTATTATTCAGGTGTGGTGAGGCCAACAGATCAGGATATGACTGCCACTGGAAAGATGGTTTTTTACTATTCCCGAGAGGAAGGGGCACCAGGTAGGTCAGGAGATAGAGCGGGAGGAAAAACAGGGCAAGAGCCTTTCTTTCCAGGTAGATCCTGGTCCAGAGTCTAAGGGCCTGAGAAAGGAGGGGGCTGGGGTATGAGCACTGGATTGGTTGATTTTTTATTTTATTTTATTTTTTTCTTGAGACAGAGTCTCGCTGTGTCGCCCTGGTTACTCTTACCAGGCCACTCAAAGGAGTTTCCATTTTCTTAAAAGGAAATCTTCCTGCCAGGCTTGGTGGCTCATGCTTGTAATCCCAGCACTTCAGGAGGTCAAGCTGGGTGGATCACGAGGTCAGGAGTTCAAGACCAGCCTCTCCAATATGATGAAATCTCGTTTCTACTAAAAAATACAAAAAAATTAGCTGGGTGTGGTGGTGTACGCCTGTAGTCCCAGCTACTCAGGAGGCTGAGGCAGGAGAATTGCTTGAACCCTGAAGGTGGAGGGTGCAGTGAGCTGAGATCACGCCACTGCACTCCAGCCTGGGCAGCAGAGTAAGACTCTGTCTCATAAAAAAATAAAATAAAATAAAATAAAATAAAAGGAAAGGAAACCTCCCACGCAGATGCTATAGAAAAAGATCTAATTGGTTCTATAAACTGGCAAGAATATTACCATACCACAAATATTACCATACCAAGAATATTACCATGCAATAATATTACCATTACCCGATCTTTTTGCCAATTTCCTAACTGGAAAAATGTAGGACATGTTTGAGCTCCTTTAAGTCACTCCTCAAGGTGACTTTTAGAGAGAGGACACAGGCCATGTGAGTGGGAGAAGGGCCCAGGTGCCACGCCTTACTGTTACCGGCAGATGGAGAGGAACAGCACAGACCGCACATCTGAGAGAACAATTGATCACCAGCAGACAGGGCCAGGAGTGTCCTGAGGTTACTCCAGGGCCTGAGAGCTTCCAGGCAGGTGTAAACATGAAGGCTGGCTGGGAGCAATCGTATTATAGCTGCACAATCCACAGTGAGGCATTGTCTGTGGCAGCAGCCTCCCTGAGCTGGCAATAATCCCTTTTTCTAATCTGGTTTCATTAAGTGGACACCAGGCATGGATCAGAAGAGAGGGGTTTTGTATGGGATTCCATTACTTAACCAGGTGATCCCTCAGAAAGTTTTGAGTTTCTAAAACAAAAAGAGACTGTGCTACTAAGAACTGGCATGCAGTAAACAGTTTAGTAAAACCGAAACGCCGGCTGGGCGAGGTGGCTCACACTTGTAACCACAGCACTTTGGGAGGCCGAGGCGGACAGATCACCCTAGGTCAGGAGTTCGAGACCTACCTGGCAAACATGGTGAAACCCCGTCTCTCCTAAAAATACAAAACAATGAGGCGTAATGGCAGGCACCTGTAGTCCCTGCTACTCAGGAGGCTGAGGCAGGATAATTGCTTGAACCCAGGAGGCAGAGGTTGCAGTGAGCCAAGATCGTGGCACTGCACTCCAGCTTGGGTGACAGAGCAAGACTCCAACTCAAAAATGTATATATAATAACAATATTGGCTGGGCATAGTGGCTCATGCCTATAATCCCAGGATTTGGGAGGCCGAGGCGGTTGGGTCACTTGAGATCACGAGTTCAAGACCAGCCTCAACAACATGGCAAAACCCTGTCTCTACTAAAAATACAAAAATTAGCAGAGTGTAGTGGTGTATATCTGTAATCCTAGCTACTTAGGAGGCTAAGGCAGGAGAATGGCTTGAACCTGGAAGGCAGAGGTTGTGAACTGAGATTGCGCCACTGCACCCCAGTCTGGGCATCAGAGCAAAACTCCATCTCAAAAATAAAA
>NW_016107334.1:11260750-11306347 GCF_001604975.1 Cebus imitator
AAAAAAAAAAAAAAAAAAAAAGCCTGAAATGCCACTGCACAGTGACTTTCCTTTCCCGTCTACAGCTTTACTGCAATTCCCTGTCTAACCCCGAACTACGCAGTGGGAAGTCCAGGGCGAGGTGAGCAGCACGGTTCCTGATAGAGCCCCTACCTTATCATGAGACTAATGAATGCAGACTGTGAGCCTCTTACATTCATAGTATTGAAAATAACCATTTGAGGGTGTGGGAGGCTTGGGAAATGATTATTCAGGGATAAAAGGAGGAATTTAAATTGATCGAGGGTTAGCCAGACAGCTTCTCTTTTTGTCTTGTGAAGTTAACTGCAGCAAGGGGTTGATGAGTGTAGCACAATTGTCTTGGGACAGGATGGGCAGCACTGTGTGACCCCTGGCTGTAATCTGAAGCCTTCCTTCCTCCCGCAGATCTGTAATCATTCCAGGTGGCAGTATGGTTTTGCTTACAGGTGTGGACGTTGCCCACGGTGGGGCCACAGAGCAGCAAGGCTCAGCAGGGAGCTATTTCCCTAGCTCTCCACACACCAGGATGTTTGAGAGATGAGCCAAGTCTTGGTTTTCTGACAGTGAGGCGAGAACACAGAGAGAAAAGAAGAGGAAGAAGCGGCTGCCAGAAATACTGATGTGGTATAAAGAGAAGATGCTGAAGGAATTCAGTGTGAGTCAGGTGCTCCTGCCCTTGGCATTTGATGGCGCATTCTCCTTAAAGGGTTATGCAGAGATCCTCCCTCGGGATCGCTATTCCAAGAGAGTGGAGGCTTTTTTCCTGAAGCTCTTTTTTCCAAGGTGTAAGGTGCCTTCTGTGCTTCCTGCTGTCATCTGGAGGAATTCTGCCCTTACCTACTCACCTGCTTTTTTCTTCATTGCCAAGGTAAGGATATAGTTTGCTGTGGAAAGTAGTGAGCTTAATCATGGTCTAACCAAAATGTCGCATACCCCAGCCACAGTAAGTAATGATGAGTTTCAACCTAGCATTGATTTTTACTTTAATAAAAATACCCAATTCTTCTCTCTAAAATCTTGTAATAGAGAAATAAGCACCTGTGATGCCCAATAAAACTTTGCACAGCTTCTGATACAACCTGAGGGATGATTTCTAATAATGTAATAGAAATATTTATATATTTCTTGTTTTAATGAGGATTTTTAAGTGCAAGACATAAAATATTAATAGATTAAAGAAGCTGGACTGAGCTTTCATTCAGCATGTAAAGGCACAAAATGATCATGGTTCCGCAAAACGTTAGAGTTGCCGTATGACCTACCAATTCCACTCTTAGTTATAAACCCAAGATCAATGAAAATGTGTCCATGGAAACCCAGTCTAAGAAGGTTCATAGCAGCATTATTTATAATGCCAAAAAGTAGAAACAACCCGATCTCCCATAAACCAGATGGATAAACAAAATATAGCCTCTCTACGCAACAGAATATTATTTTGCCATAGAAAGAAATGAATTACTGATGCATGCTACAACACAAATGAACTTTTAAAGCTTTATGCTAAGAGAAAGAAGCCAGTCACAAAATGTGCATCTGTAGGTTTCCATTCCTATGAAATGTCCAGAATGGGGAAATCCACAGAGACAAAGTAGATTCGTGGCTGCCAGGACTGGAAGTAGTGGGAAAATGCAAAGTGACGGCTAATGGGTGCAGTATTTCTTTTTGACATAATGAAAATGTTCTGAGGTTAGATTATGATGATTGCACACATCTGTGAATATGCTAAAAACTACAGAACTATATACATTAAAAGGGTGATTTCTGTGGTATGCACATTATATCTCAATAAAGCTATCATCATTTAAAAAAAATTGGCATGGGGCGGAGTGCAGTGGCTCACACCTGTAATCCCAGCACTTTGGGAGGCCAAGGCAGGTGGATCATTTGAGGTCAGGAGTTCAAGACCAGCCTGACCAACATGGTGAAACCCTGACTCTACTAATTATACAAAAAAATTAGCTAAGCGTGGTGGCGCATGCCTATGGTCCCAGCTGTCGGGAGGCTGAGGCAGGACAATGTCTTGAGCTCAGGAGGTGGAGGTTGCAGTTAGCTGGGATCGTGTCACTGCACTCCAGCCTGGGCGACAGAGTGAGACTCTGTCTCAAAAAAAAAAAAAATTTGGCATGGAAGTCTTCTCAACTGTTTCTCTTCTCCAGCCTTCCAAAAAGAGACCTATAATTGCCTGTTCCAATTTCTCAACCTCCTTCCTTCTCAAGAGAAAGAATTCTTTCTTGCTAGGAGAGAGTTTGGCCAATGTCATAAAGACATGAAGAGTTGGGGAGGGAAAGAAGAGTGTGAGAGAGAAAAGCCGAACACAGCTAGTCAGAAGAGAAGGGTCTGGGGAAGGCCACTGCAGCAGATGTCCTGGGGCAGTTGCAGGAGTAACGGGGACAGAAGCAAGAGCAGGGCATTCCTATTTTGTGATATCATGGCTTCTGTGCGTGTGGACCCATTCTGGTTTTTGAGAATGGCAAGAAAAGGCTCTGAACTATTTTGAAATAGCATTTGGGTGCTGGTCTTTCATTTGCCTACATTCCTCCAAGACAGAACCATGAAGGCCCAAGCTTATATTTTAAGCTTTTGTAATACAGTTACGCTTTCATATTTTACAATATGTTTAAGTCACATATTTTAAGGTTTGTCTCTGGAAAAATGGCCCTTGTCTTTTAGGATAGTTGTGGCAAATTATAGGTTAATTATAAACGCTTCCAGTCTACAGCCTCCATAATGTTGAGTAAAATGATCAATCCCCTGAAAAAGTCAAGTCAGTGAAAATGAATATTTATGAATGGCTTCTTATGTTACTTTAGGCTGTTACGTAATACAAATTTTTTTCCGAGAAGTATTCATTCATCCATTCATTTGTTAATTCAGCACAACTTTATAGAGTATCTACTGTGCATCATGCACTGTGATAAAGAAGACAAATGCAATCCTTTATTTTTTATTGTCTTTTATTGTTATTAAATACTATCATATATTTTTAAAGCTTAGATAAAAAATAAATATATATATGTTTTTTGTTGTTGTTGAGACAGAGTCTTATTCTGTCACCCAGGTTGGAGTTCAATGGCGTGATCTCGGGTAACTGCAACCTCTGCCTCTCAGGTTCAAGCAATTTCTCCTGCCTCAGCCTCCTGAGTAGCTGGGATTACAGGCATGCACCACCACACCCAGCTAATTTTTGTATTTTTAGCAGAGACAGAGTCTCGCCGTGTTGGCTAGGCTGGTCTTGAACTCCTGACCTCAAGTCATCCTCCTACCTCGGCCTCCCAAAGTGCTGGGACTACAGGAGTGAGCCACAGCAGCTGGCCTACGCTTGGATAAATATTTTTTATAATATAGCTTAAAACACTGATAAGTAAAAAAAAAAAAAAACATGAATATCTATTGTCGTTTAATTTTTTAAGTGAAGGACAATCACAGAGTGACTTTTGTTTGTTTGCCAGCCTAATTTTGCTTTGTAAAGAAATAACAGCTGAGGAGGAAGAGGGAGACAGAAAGGGATTCGATAGGGTTTTAGCCATTTCTTTAATATTTTAATTATTTTTAAAATTCTGAAGCATATGTCAAAATGTTAACATTTGTTAAATCTGGAGTTGGAAACGTGGATATATATTATATTATTTTTCTATGCTTTTCTGCATATTTGAAAATGTTTCTAAGTAATAAAGATATTTTATTTCAAGTAGGAAGATTGCTTGAGGCCAGGAGCTCAAGACCAGTGTGGGCAGCATAGTGAGACCTCATCTCTACAAAAATTATTTTTTAGATTAGCCGGGCATGGTGGCGCAAGCCTGTAGTCTCAGCTACTCAGGAGGCTGAGGTAGGAGGGTCGCTTGCACCCAGGAGTTGGAGGCTGCAGTGAGCTGTGATCATGCCACTGCACTCCAGCCTGGGTGACAGAATGACCCTGTCTCTAAAAAAATAAAAAATGTTTTAAAAATTGATTTGGAAAATAAATAATCTGATTGTGGTACTGGTTACACACATCTATACATCAGATAAGATTTTATAGAACTATACAACCACCATAAAAAATGAATACATATAAAACTAGCTCAATCTAAACAATGCCTGCAATTTCATATTGTGGCAATGTCAGTTTCCTGGTTTTGATAATTAGAGGAGGTAAAATGTAATCACTGGGGGAAGCTGAATGAAAGCTACATGGAAATTTAGTGTACTATTTTTGCAACTTCCATGAGAATCTAAAATTACTTAAAAGCTGTGTTTTTAAAAAGATATAGCAATAATATTATCAGAGTTTAACTGGAGAGATTGTTTTGAGATTTTTTTTTTTTTTTTTTTTTTGAAAAATAAAATTCTAAGCTAGGGCACAGTGGCTCACACCTGTAATCCCAGCACTTTGGGAGGCCAAGGCGGGCGGACAACCTGGGGTCAGCAGTTCAAGACCAGCCTGACAATATGGTGAAACCCTGGCTCTACTAAAAACACAAAAATTATCCGGGCATGGTGATGTGCACCTGTAATTCCACCTACTTGGGAGGCTGAGGCAGAAGAATCGCTTAAACCTGGGAGGTGGAGGTTGCAGTGAGCTGAGATGGCGTCATTGCATTCCAGCCTGGGTGTCAAGAGTGAAACTCTGACTCAAAAAAAAAAAAGAAAATAAAAAAATTTAAAATGTTCAAGTTATTGTGCTACCTCAATGTCATACCAGTGCTCAGAATTTAGACTTTTAGACTCATGTTTGTAAGTGATTCCCTGAGTAATAATCCCAGGCTATAAAGCAAGTACTTTGTAAAGGCTCTACTCCTTCCTCGCGTTGGATGATCCATCTATGCTCAAGGGGCTCCCACTCCGTGGGTGCCCCCAAAGAGGCTGATTTATGATCAGCTATAATGACATCCAGCTTCAGAAGGAAATCCATTTCCTGTCGCTGTAGGGGGTAGACTCAGCTCATATAAATGCAGAGGAAGCCTTGTAGTTCTTGTGATACAAAACCAGGCAGCTGCCATCATTAGAAACACAGACCATTAAGTAGCTGCATGGAACCACAGCAAGAAGGTTCCAAGTTCGCAGCGCTGCTGCAGAGTGCTCTGCAGAAGGCAGGATTGTCAATTCAGCACAAAGCTGAAGGCAAGAACTCATGGTATTTTGCCATCATGGCTAGTGATATTCATGGGACCTGGAAGTCCTATACTGTCTCTGCATGTTTTATACGCACATTTTAATGTTGTCTGTGGACAATACTGGTTGTTGCGACAGGTCACTTGTGCCGTGAAAAGAATGGCTGGCACCTCTAATTACAGGGGAAGAGCCAGCTCACAGGGGCTGGGGATGGGGAGCAGGAGGCTCATTCCTGCAGCACTGCCACCACATTTCTTTTGTTCCTGACTTTCTCCCATTGGGTAGCTGAGCAAGAGCGAGAGCCCGAAGGGCAACCGAAGTGTAATCATACAAGGAAAGCTCAGGGAAAGCGGTTCCCAAACCATCCTTCCCGTACTTGTCACTTGGGGCGGGCTTTTCCACAGTGACGTGATTCAATATGACTGCATGATTATGTGTTTACAACAAGCAGGAACAGGGCTGGCACTGACTACATAAGGATGGGAGGATGGGCGCTGCCTTCGGGAGCTGGAGGATTAGAAGACATGAACAGAGGTGACGGGTGGTATGGGCAAGAGTGGGTGAAGAGGTGCATGGAGTGGGCATTGAGCATTACAGAGGACCTGCGGTTTTCGATACATGTGCTATCAGCTCTTTGCTGGGGACCATTGTCTCTTGTGCCTGAAGGAAAGCGGCGTGAGAAGGCCTAAGAGAGAACTAAGTTGCAGAAGTGTTAAACCAGTGTGGTGGAGGTGCTGTCCAGGCAGAGACGGAAATCATGGTCAGGTCCTGAGGAAGAGCAACATGCGTTCCACCAGTGAGTCTCGGAAGTCAGCCAGAACCTCCCTGTGACTCTGGTTCCCAAGCTCAAGAGGGACCAAGTCCAAGATTGGAAAGCTGTGCACATCATCAGTCAAGAAGAAGCCGTATTTGAAAGGGATTCTGGTGCCTCCTTTTCTTTCTTCCCCTGATTCCATGAAGCCCATTTTTAAAAATATTGCAAAGAAAGTGGATATTTCCTCTCAAAGCCCCATGTTCAGAAAAATACCAGCATGCACTTTTGAAAAAGGGCTACTCTATTCCCAGCCAAGACAAGCGCTTATTTATTTATTCATTTTGAAGAACTGGTAATGATTTATTTTTCAATAAATGAATGGATTCATGAATAAACAATTCAATGAATGAATTGTTTAGAGAAATGTAAATGGAATAATGTTCGTTTTTTCACATACAATTTGGAATAGCTAAATCTCCAGCCATATATTGTTATATCTTTAAAAAAGAAAAGCAACCAGTGAGCTTGCTGGAAATGTGATACACATTTGTGTTATAATGCAGGACAAACCCATAGGGTCTTACCAGATGCATCTGCTGCAGAAGAAAAAGCGAGGGTTGAAACTCAGCCAATCTTAGCAGTGCCCCTGACACTGAAGATAAGAACAAAGTCTCCAATTATGTTGACATTCTCAGTGTGTTTGCAATCTTTAAAAATGCCTATCTTAGCGGGCAAGGCGGCTCATGCCTGTAATCCCAGCATTTTGGGAGGCCAAGGCGGGCAGTTCACGAGGTCAGGAGTTTGAGACCAGCCTGACCAACATGGTGAAACCCCGTCTCTACTAAAAATACAAAAATTAGCCGGGTGTGGTGACACACGCCTGTAATTCCAGCTACTTAGGAGGCTGAGGCAGGAAGATTGCTTGAACCCAGGAGGCAGAGGTTGCAGTGAGCTGAGATCATGCTACTGCACTCCAGCCTGGTGACAGAGTGAGACTCCATCTCAAAAAAACTAAAAAGGCCTATCTTTTTACTTTTCATTTTCTTCCTCTCTCATGGTTCTTGTTCCACCATGTCCTTTGGCTACTTACAAATAGTTCTTCTGATGCTAATATTTTCTAGGACATACTTAGGCCACTGTATGGTTTTTTGGTTGTTCCACAGTGTGAGAAGATGGTATTAGGAGGCTTCCATTTGACTGTAGGCACTTGATGCTGCTGAAGTGTGTGCCTGATGACTGCTCTTAGTTTTTGTTCTTTGTTGGAGCCTAAAACAAGATGATGCCACTCATTCCGAACTTTCCAGATAACTCTGCACTTCCATAGTAAACTTCTAAAATATGAGTAAGAGGTTATAAATTAAGCAGTCATTCTCTAAAATGTGTGCTAATGCTTCTCCCAAAGGGGGAAAAAAAACCTCTTAATTCCTGGTGGAACATTCTGAAGTTGCTTCTCTTTTAGCTCATCAATTATATGTTTTGTGGACTAGAGTAATACTTGAACTGCAGTAAGCCTTCATGGCTACTCCTTGCAGGTACAGACTGTCTGACAGGAAGAATTTGCATAAAATGAGAATGCAAAACAATGATCAACATGGTCCCTGCTCCACGCAATGTCCTTCCCATGTCTAAAGGCATGAATGGAGGCTGGGCGCGGTGGCTCACGCCTGTAATCCCAGCACTTTGGGAGGCCGAGGTGGGTGAATTACTTGAGGTCAGGAGTTTGACCAATACGGTGAAACCCCGTCTCTATTAAAAATACAAAAATTAGCCTGTAATCCCAGCTACTTCGGAGGCTGAGGCAGGAGAACCGCTTGAACCCAGGAGGCGGAGGTTGCAGTGAGCTGAGATTACACCACTGCACTGCAGGCTGGGCAACACAGCAAGACTCCATCTCAATAAATAAATGAATAAATAAAAGCATAAATGGAATGTCAATAGTTGGTGTGTAATCTGTTTTCTTTAACTTGCTTATGGCTTATAAGTATCCAAAATACAACCATCAGTAAGTATTGTAGAAAAATATAATACACAAGTCAACATTTACTATGTTTAAATAGCATATATAATTAATTTTACCTTTAATCACGCTTGTTACTAGAAACATGTACTTGGGGCCCCCATTATCACAGTGTGCTCATTTAGAAAGCACACAGACTGCTTTCCAATCTTTCTTTTGCTGGGTAGAGACCCATGTAATCTCAGGACAAAGCTCTCCAAGGTCCCTGAGCCTGACCTGGGTAGACATGGGTTCCCTGTGATGACAGGCTCCTGAAGAGCCAGGAGGCCTTTGCTGGCTGGGGCTGAGCTGGTGGTTCTGGGGTGGGCCCCCTCCATGGAGACGTGAAGTCAGACACTGCCATCCAGGAGATAAGGCCTGGCCCCATCACTCACTACCCTTCCTAATACAAGATTCTGGACTGCAGGTGCCTCTGGGATTTGACAAAGATATGATTTCTGTTTCTTTTCCCCTTCTACTTCCTGCTTTCAATATGGAGAAAGAGACAGAGCCTCATTTTCATGTAACTATATATATATAATATACACACAACTATATATAATATACACACATGCAGAGAGAAAGAGATTTAAGGAATTGGCTCACACAACTATGGGGACTGCCAAGTCCAGAATCTGCAGGGAAAGCTGGCAGGCTGGAAATTCAGGTAAGAGTCAATGTTGCAGTCAGTCTTGAATCTGAATTCCATGGCAGAGGAGACTAGAAACTCAGACAGAGTTTCCATGTGAGTTTCAAAGAGAATTCCTTTTTTCTCGGGAAACTTCAGTCTTTGCTCTTAAGGCCTTCTATTGATTGGATGAGACCCACACACATTATGAAGAGAAATATGCTTTACTCAAAGTCTACTGATTTCAACGTTTATCACATCTGGCCAGGTGCAATGGCTCCCGCCTGTAATCCCAGCACTTTGGGAGGCTGAGGTGGGTGGATCACCTGAGGTCATGAGTTCAAGAGCAGCCTGAACAACATGGTGGAACCCCATCTCTACTACAAATACAAAAAAAATCAGCCAGTGTGGTGGTGAGCACCTATAATCCTAGCTCTCGGGGGACCGAGGCAGGAGAATCACTTGAACCTGGGAGGCGGAGGTTGCAGTGAGCCGAAATCATGCCATTACACTCCAGCCTGGGCAATAAAAACAAACCTCCTCAAAAAAAAAAAAAAAAAGAGGGCCAAGCACAGTGGCTGTAATCCCAGCCCTCTCGGAGGCTAAGGCAGGTAGATTACCTGAGATCGGGAGTCCGAGACCAGCCTGAGCAACATGAAGAAACCCCGTCTCTACTAAAAATACAAAAAATTATTCGGGTGTGGTGGCACATGCCTGTAATCCCAGCTACTGGGGAGGCTGAGGCAGGAGAATTGCTTGAGCCCGGGAGACGGAGGTTGCAGTGAGCAGAAATCACACCATTGCACTCCAGCCTGGGCAATAAGAACGAAACTCCATCTCAAAAAAAAAAAGTTCATCGCATCTAAAAAAATACTTTCATAGTAACATGTAGGCTGATGTTTAACCAAACAACTGGGAACCACAGCTTGGCTAAGTTAACACAAAATTAAGCATCACAAGTATTGTGCAGCCTTGGTAAACCTTTCTATGCCTTAAATTCTCATTTGGAAAATGAGGATAACGAACAGCACCTGCCTCATAAATCTGTGGTAAGGATTAAATGTTCAAAAACATGTGACCTGCTCTGATCCAGTTTTCTGCGCCTCAAACTACTCTGTGTGTGGCGTGTCTTTGGCAGTCACGTCGTACTAAGTGGTCACTGACTCAGCAGCTCGTAGACTGCATTTTTCTTCTTACCTCCTTTTTATCCTGAAGACAACCATCAGGTCCAAGGCTTCCAGTACTTTCTCTATGCAACTAGTCCATGCATACCAGGCCTGCTGATGAAGCTAATTTCACCACTACCTTCAGTTCTCCTGGGTCTGGCCCCACACCAGCCCCTAGAAATAACTGAGGCACATGCACTGAATTTAAAAGTGTAGCAGTAACCTCCAACTCCCAGGTTCAAGCGATTCTCCTGCCTCAGCCTCTCAAGTAGCTGGGATAACAGCTGTGTATCGTCACGCCCAGCTAATTTTGTATTTTTATTTGAGATGGGGTTTCTCCATGTTGGTCAGGCTGGTCTCAAACTCCTGACCTCAGGTGATCTGCCCACCCCAGCCTCCCAAGGTGCTGGGATTATAGGCGTGAGCCACTGTGCCCGGCCTTGACAGTATGGTATTTTTAAACACCTAGAGTGTCAGCTCTTAAATATGCCTCATGAGAAGAGCAAGAATATGGATATGCCAAAAAAACAATTTATACGTGGGTTGTGAGTCAATGAATATTTTTCTCCTTAATGGATTTTGCCATAGTAACCTCAAAATCAACTGTGACTCCACCGGCTGTCAAGGACATGTGAACTGCACACACATCTGCTGTGGTGAAGTCCTCCTTGTGACTTCCAGGTGGGACCACGCGCTTTCCCAAATCCTTGAGCTCAGCATTGGAGGATGAGGTTGGATGGAATACCACATGACATGTCACAAATGCCAGGCTGGAAGGAAATCCCTGAGTGGCATGTTCCCACTCAGCAGCTGAGACTGATTTCAGAAAATTCAGGGCGATCGCTTTGTGATTTTTCTGTCTCCATGTCATGAATGGCTAGAGAGAACAGAGTTAACTGGGAAACTGGGACACAGCAGACGTGGGCTTTTGAAACCTCCTTTTTCTGTTGTTCATTCAGCTGTCAAAACAGACAACCTCACTCGCTCACAGAAGCGTACGTTGAGAAATACGAGAGGAGATAGAAAAGCATAACCGATTCTGAGCTTCCTCAGGGGATAAACTCAATCTTTGAGAGCAGAGAATAAGTCAGAGAAGCTGCTGCACCAACCCACAGGCATCGCTGTGCATTCACCAAGGCGACAGCATCCAGGACCTCGGAGCCGCCAATGAGAAGCCCGCAGCAGCGGCCCTGAGGACAGCTGGTGGCTGCCGGAGACACAGGTGACATGCCACGTCCAGACAAGGCTGCAGCCTGCAGGGGGAAGTCAAGCCCACATTGTGCTTTGGCTCACAAACGTTTAATGCATTGAAAAGGGAATCACGTGGGAGAAGTAGAAAGAAATGTTGGTCATGTATTTAGTACACCTAGAATTTTTCACTCCCTGGTATCATGAAGTCCAACTCCCCAAAATGGCAGGCTTGGAAACTGAGGCTCTGAGCCGAAATGACTTGCTCCAGGCCCCATGTTCCGTGCCTTTTCCAGAGCCGATGGCCTCCAACGACCTGGTGCATCTCACCCGCAGGGTGCGTGTCCCCAGACACAAACCTGAGATGGGCAGGCCTGGTTTTTAAGCTTGAGGATGAAAACACGGGCCTCCCACCTACCCCTACCCACTGGTTCTTTGCCTTGGATAGGAAACGGCCAAACCACCCCCAAGCTGACAGCCCGCACGGGCATGGTCATCATGGCAGCAACGAATGTAGGATCCAGGCTCTTTGGTTGATTAAATCCTTGGGAATCTTATTTTCAAGCTCCCCTCATCCTCCTTCGAACAGACCTGGGCAAATGGGATGCGAGCCTCCTCTGTTTTCACAAACCCTTCTACTGGCTCCTGTTTTCATGCTTATCAGAATGTATTGGTCATTTTTGTTTCATCCCTCACCCTCTTCTGGCAGCCCTCACCCTCCACCCCGTCCTGCCTCCCCCCCCCACATACACACAAAAGTGGAAGGAAACTTTTCAATCCACTTTTAACTCCGGAGCCTAGCACAGCCTGGAATGGAGCTCTCCAGTTGTCCTGCAGTGAGCAGAGGTGAAAGTCACACTGGCCTCAGACCGTGCTCTGCAGGGATCAATTCTCTGTCCCAAACCTGGGACCTCTAAGCACTGGATTGGACTTCCTCGCTTCGCATTCCTTCTTGAACCTATTCTGTACCCCACTCTCTCTTGTTAAGCTTGCCCATGAGAACCTTCTTGGTTCTCCAGTTTTGGCCTTTCATTAATACTTCTCTTGGGTTCCAAGGCCCGTACTTCCCCGTGTCCCTCCTTGCTCTCCTGCCCAGCTTTTCCTCTCCTTTTCTGAATCCTGGATCGTGTATCCTTATGCTGCTCCAGCGCCCCAGGCCTTGGACATTGCATGCTCTCCGTATGCTTTCCCAATGATATCATGGCCCTCTACCATATAAGTACCATATTTGCATCTCCAGCCTGACCCCTCCCTGAACCCCAGAACCTCCAATTCACAGAAGCCACTTGCAGTCTAATAGGCAGCCCCAACGACACATGCAAAACCAATGCCTATAATCGCAGCCCTTTGGGAGGTGGACGTGGGTGGATCAACTGAGGTTAGGAGTTCAAGACCAGCCTAGCCAACATGGCGAAACCCGGTCTCTACTAAAAATAGAAAAAATCAGCTGGACATGATGGCAGGCACCTGTAATTCCAGCTACTCAGAAGGCCGACGCAGGAGAATCGCTTGAACCTGGGAAGCGGAGGTTGCAGTGAGCAGAGATCACTCCATTACACTCCAGCCTGGGCAACAAGAATGAGACGCCATCTCAAAAAAAAAAAAAACTTAGAACTACCTAGCGTCCCGCCAAACCCACTACTTGCTTAGGTCTTAGCAAATGGTCATTCTGTTCAAAGACTTGAATCCTTCTCCACTCTTCTCTTTGCCTCACCCCACACACCAGCCACCGGTATTCCTGCCAGCTCCACCTTCAAACCATGCTCAGGATCTTACCACTTCTCACCACATTGTCTTCCTCCGAGTCACTGCCCGGACCCTAGATTCCCTCTTATCCCTGCACCACCATCACCCCGTCACCTCTGCCCCCCAACCCCCTGTAGACACATCAGCCTTCTCTTGGTTCTGGCTGCACGTTCTCTTTCTGATGGTCACATATCGTTCAGAGAGGTTTTTCTTACCACCCTTTCTAAAACTGCCAACCCCACTCCAGCGCCCTCTATCTCTTTTCCTGCTTTGTTTTCTTTATAGTATTTATCACTCTTGTTGTTTTTGTTCTCAATGTACTTTGTCTATTTTCTCAGAGTAAAATGCAACCTCCATGATGAAAGTGACTTTGCGTTATTCACTGGTATGTTCCTAGTTCCCAGCAGTGCCTAGAACATAAAGGTCTTTAGTAAATATTTCTAGATAAATGAATAAAATATTGGACTGAGGTTTAATAAAAAACATCAAAATACCAATTTTCCCACTGATATAGAGATCAGATTTAGCAAAGTATGGCAGTGGACCAAATCCAGCCTGCAGCCTGAAATAAAATTTTAATAGAACACAGCCACCTCCGTTCATTTACATACAGTCCACGGTTGCTTCCACGCTAGCCACCATGGTTGAAGAGCTGTGACAGACTGCATGGCCCCCAAAGACTAAAATATTTTCTATCTTGCTCTCTACAGAAAAAAATTTGCCAGCCTCTTGTATAGATATACTTCCTACCTCTTCTTATGGTTTAACAATTAATAAAACAGGGCCGGGCACGGTGGCTCATGCCTGTAATCCTAGCACTTTGGGAGGCCGAGGTGGGTGGATTACGAGGTCAGAAGATCAAGACCATCCTGGCTAACATGGTAAAACCCCATCTCTACTAAAAATAGAAAAAATTAGTTGGGCGTGGTGGCACATGCCTATAATCCCAGCTACCTGGGAGACTGAGGCAAGAGAATCGCTTGAACCCAGGAGGTAGAGATTGCAGTGAGCCAAGATTGTGCCACTGTCCTCCAGCCTGGGAAACAGAGCGAGACTCTGTCTCAAAAAAAAAAAAAAAAGTAGTAAAATAATGATCGTATTAAAGAATTATTGCATAGTTAGTCCATTAATCCATATTTATTGAAAAAAAAATAAAATTGTGCAGAAGTGTGTAACATCCAAAGTGAAAGCCGTCTTTCCACAGCCACTGTCCTAGCCCTCTTGAGGAGGTAGCTTGTTAGCATCTGGATTACTTCCAGGCCTTTTTGAAGCATTTCCACGCAAACATCTGTACCTCTTGAGTGCAAATTAGTTTTGTTTTTGTTTATTTTTTAAATTGGCAAATAAAAATTGTATATATTTGTGGTGTACAACATGATGTTTTGATATATGTAGACACTGTGGAATGGCTAAATCAGGTTAATTAACATATGCATCACTTCATATACTTATCGTTGAAATGAGTTTTGTTATCAACATTTTGCTAGGCTTGGAAGGAGAAGGAAAACTTTCCATCTGTTCCTGTGCTCTGACGGTTTGAATAACGGGAATCACATGTTCCTTGAAGGTTCACTAGCATCCCCCATGACACCAACACCACCTGAATCTGCGGCCTGTGCCCGGACTGAATTGCTGACTACCTTTTCAATTTCTTCAACAGAACCAGCAAGAATCTGGGTCTTCTGACTCTTTCGTTAATTGTAGTAATTTACATTTTTATAAAAATACCTATTTCCTACATACTTTCAAACTTATTTCTATACAGTTGATTACAAGTATTAAATCTCATCCCTATATGTCGTTATATTTCTTTTCTAATTCTTCCTTTTTTTTTTTTTCTGGGTCAGGTCTGCCAGTGGTTTGATAGTTGTATTAGCTGTTTTCAAAGAACTCAATTTGGGGCTTATCACATTTTATTGTTTGCCCTGTTTGTTTCATTAATTTCTGCTTCTGTATCTTAAATTTCTACTTTCTATGATTTGTCTGCTGACATTTAGAGTTCACTTATTTTGCCTTGTCGTCTTTTTTTTTTTTTTTGAGACGGAGTCTCACTCTGTCGCCAGGCTGGGGTGCACTGGCACGATCTCAGCTCACTGCAACCTCTGCCTCCCTGGTTCAAGCAATTCTCCTGCCTCAGCCTCCTGAGTAGCTGGGACTACAGGTGCACACCACCATGCCCAGCTAATGTTTTTGTCTTTTTAGTAGAGACAGGGTTTCACCATGTTGGCCTTGATGGGCTTGATCACTTGACCTCATAATCTGCCCTCCTCGGCCTCCCAGAGTGCTGGGATTACAGGCGTGAGCCACCGTGCCCGGCCTTTGCCTTGCCTTCTTTCACATTTTGGCCACACCCCGCTGGCTTTACCACACTGAGCCCTTGTCCCCATATAAACTGCAGGCAATGGCAACCATGGTTTCCTGCTTTATTTTTTTTTTTTTTTTGATTGTGGATATTCTTTTCTTTGTTATTTCTAATTTCTGGTTTTATTGCATGGCAGTTAGGAAATTAGCCTGAATGTTTTCCACTTTTTGAAATTCATTGAGACGTTCTGGTTTATTATCATGTTAATTTTTGTAGATAGTATATGTGTACTTAAAAAGTGTGTGGATTCTACACTGAGTTGATCCAAATATCTAAAACTGCCTTTTGTCTATAGAATCAGTTCTTTTCTGAGAAAGCTACTAAATCCTCTCATTTTGACTGTTAACTTGTCAATTCATTTTTCTTTATATGTTTTGATAGCATGTTGTTCAAGCATAAAGATTCATTGCTGTTCTAGTGTCTTCATATTCTTATGTGTAAATATAAAAATCTGCCCTATATAATATTTTTGGGCTCGGCACGGTGGCTCATGCCTGTAATCCCAGAACTTTGGGAGGCCAAGATGGGTGGATCACAAGGTCAAGAGATGGATACCATCTTGGCCAACATGGTGAAACCCTGTCTCTACCAAAAATTACCAAAATTAGCTGGGTGTGGTGGTGTGCGCCTGTAGTCCCAGCTACTCAGGAGGCTGAGGCAGGAGAATCGCTTCAACCCGGGAGGCGGAGATTGCAGTGAGCCAAGATAGTGCCACTGCACTCCAGCCTGGTGGCAGAGAGAGACTCCGTCTCAAAAAAATTTTTTTAGCTTTAAATTCCATTAGGTTTCACATTTCTCATCTTTCACTGATTTCGTAAACATGTGACTACCTTTGTCATTTAATTTTCAACCTTTCTGCATAATTTTATTTTAGAATACTTTTGTGTTAATGTAGTTATATGTTTTATTTACTTATTTACTTATGTTTTTAGTGACAGGCTCTCCACTCTTTGTATGTATTTATTTTTGGCATGTCTGATGGCCCATTAGCAATATTAATAGTGATAGAAACATAGCTAAGTGGTATTGGATCCTACTCCATGAAGGGACTCTCCTGAGCACTTTACCGGTGTTATTTTATACAGTGCTCAGACCTATCCTGTAGGGAGCTCTTCTGGTTGTCCCCAGTTAACAGCTGAAGAAACTGAGGATTTGAGTGGTTTCGTGACCTACCCAAGATCAGAAAGCCAATAAAGGATTGGGCAGGATTTGAACCCAAGTACTCTGTGAGCCACTACACATTGATCATATTAATTATAATTGCTGACACCTACTAGATCAAACCTAGATTCTTGGTTCACACATGCCAAACAAATCAGTGTCACTTCTGTAAAATAATACTTGAAGCAAGAAAAAAATATAGAGATTCACACTGAATCTTGTTTATGTTTAAACTAGACTTAGACCTGTAAGTATGAAAATGTGCTTAAAATTACAAGTATTGGTAAAATGTGTGTAAGTGCCTTTTTATATTTAAATTTGATCTAAAAGTGCCTACATTGCCTGTAACATTCTCAAATTTTCATAGGCGCAATAGTTCCTTCAAAAAAAATTCTTTTCAGTCAGGTGCTGTGGCTCACACCTGTAATCCCAGCACTTTGGGAGGTCGAGACGTCTGGATCACGAGATCAGTCAGGAGTTCAAGACCAGCCTGGCTAACATGGTGAAACCCCATTTCTACTAAAAATACAAAAAATTAGCCAGGTGTAATGGCGTGCACCTGTAATCCCAGCTACTTGGGAGGCTGAGGCAGGAGAATCACATGAACACAGGAGGTGGAGGTTGTGGTGAGCCGAGATTGTGCCATTGCACTCCAGCCTGGGCGACAGAGTGAGACTCCGTCTCAAAAAAAAAAAAAAAAAATTCTTTTCTCCACACTTCTTAAATCTCATTAAAAACAATTTTTTTCCTATAACACCTACCATGCTAAAAGCATTTATTTTCCAGACTGCATTTACTGGAAGAAATGCACAAACTACAATTGCTCAGAATAGGAAAAATATAACATAGTGCTTAGCATCCTATAATAGTACCCAAAATTATCCAAATTGCTGTAATTATTGTGAAAAAGGTAATCACAGTACTTGCTCAATATTTAAAAACACAATTTATTGAGAATCCATATTGAACAGATCCGAGTTCTGGGAACATTTGAAAATTTAATATTGTCATATGAGCTACTAATACTTTGTTTACATTTTCTGTATTAACTCACCCTTCTAACAGCTTACAGTTAAAGTGTTTGTAATAGACCATGGACCTGGCTTTGCTGGCTTGAGGCTGCAGTAAACCACAATTCTCACTTAACACAAGGGTAGAGATAAATCACCACTAGATGGTACTACAAAGTAATTATTAAATTCCACATTATTTCAAGTTAGCATTGACAGTGATATTTTTTCTGCAAGGAATAAATCACTCTTAATAGTCTTACCATTCCCATTAGCACCATCTACTCCTAACTTTAATTTCCTAAATCACCCCAGTAGGAAGAAATGACAGCCTTTGATGCATAACAAAATCTTTCACATAAAGTTTTTGAGGTTAAACAAAATGTGGCTTCTGGGAAGTGATATTAATTCCTCGGTTCCTTTCACAATTACCTTGAAGCTCAACAATATGTAAAGGAATGTAAACAATAGTTTTCATAGGCAGGTGAGCAATTAAAAGACAAAATAGCATGAACAAAAACCAGTTTTGCCATTCTTCATGATATATATAGTTGACAGCATAACTTTTGTTTATTTTTGTTAAGTCTTACACGGAAAGAATGTTTTTATAGATAGGGTGAATTTTGTCTTTATTGGTGTAGTTCAAGCAACCAGCTGTGGTTAATACTCTGTTTAATCAAAGCATTGCAGTTCCCAGCAGCTTCTCGGATGGGCACTAGGACTAGGCTAAGTCACCCAGGAAAACACAATGGTTTCGCTTCAGAGAGTATTTGAAGCTAACTGTACTCTGTGCTGCTAAATCTTGCCACTTTTCACCGGAAAGAATCCACACTAATCATGTGTGAAGGTCATTTTGATTCTGGTTTGTAATATGTAGATGCTGTTCCTATCTGCTTTTGTGGTCAATTGGTAAGAACGGTAATTCTGCTGGGTGCGGTGGCATGTGCCTGTAGTCCCAGCTACTCAGGAGGCTGAGGTGGGAGGATCGCTTGACCCCAGGAGTTCTGGGCTGTAGTGTGCTATCCTGATCAGATGTCTGCACTAAGTTCAGCATCAATATGGTGACCTCCCAGGAGCAGGGGACCACCAGGATGCCTAAGGAGGGGTGAACTGGCCCAGGTTGGAAACGGAGCAGGTGAAAACTCCCATGCTGATCAATAGTGGGATCACACCTGTGAATAGCCACTGCACTCAGCCTGGGCAACACAGTGAGATCCCATCTCTAAAAAAAAAAATATATATATATATATATATGTATATATATATACAGTACATATATATGTGTGTGTGTGTGTGTGCATGCATGTGTGTATGTGTATAAAATAAAAATAAATAAATAAAAGAATGGTAATTCTCCAAGGCCTAAGTCAGCTCAGCTCACAGTAACTCCATTAGAAAAACTGTTTCTCCTTCAACCCACCGAGCATCTGAAAGATTCACATCAGGTCAGAGAGCAAAAACAATGTGGAGAAAAATTTGTGAAATAGGAAATACATTGACTTGAAAAAACTCAAAATTAAATAACTGAAAAGTTATGTTTGTTTATAAATCTTTTAATATTTCTATTACGAAAGAACATGTTCCAGTCATGATTAATCGTTTAGTTCAGTACTCTGAGAATTAAAGAATGCAGCCAATGTATAATAAGGAAATATTTCATTGTTGTCTAAATAAAAATTAGAAACTTTGATGCTTACTGACCATCATAGTGCAGAGTGTTGTGAGAAATGCAAAAATGTAAAAGGTAATTCTAACCCTCAGGAACACGTGACCACACATCCTCATTAAAGAAGCCAAGCATGAATTGTTTAAAACGGTACAAGTCCCCATATGCCTAGATATCAGACTCAGTCAGCAATGGTTAGGGGACTGGATAAAAGAAGGCTTTTTGTGAGCAAGCATAAAGAGAGACTTTCTGGAAACGATGTGACTTGAGCAGCTCACAGATCTCTGGTTCTTGCCCTGGCTCTGTATTGGAATTGCAGCTGGAACATCAAAATTCACTGATGCCCCAGCCCTGCCACAAGGGATTCTGATTTTGTTTATCTGGGTGCTCCCAGGTGAATCTAATCAGCCATTGCCTTAGTGTTGGTCACATGTCTGGCTAATGGTCCAAGAATAGAGTTTGAGCCGGAACGTACATCAACCACAGCACTTAACCCAGTGTTTAGTTCTGCTGCCAACGGTCTCATGACATGTTGTTAGCCATGAAAGAAGTGGCTGGATGACTTCCCTTCCATTGCTGGGTTCTCTCCTTGAGACCACACCTTGGGGCTGGCACGACTTTCCAATTATTCCACATTTCCCCCTTTTCAATGCACTTAATGTTTGTAAGTAAAAAAAATCAGTCTTCGGGCTGGGCACAGTGAATCATGCTGTAATTCCAGTAACTTGGGGGGCTGAGGCAGGAGGATCGCTTGAGCCCAAGAGCTCAAGACCTGTTTGAACAACATAACAAGACCCCATCTCTAAAAATAAACGTAAAAAAAAATTCCATCTTTACTTTCATTCTTTCTGTATTTTGCAGCCTTCTCTGCCTGTGTGTGCCCTTTAGCATAGGAACTGGTGCAGAATATGTGCTCCATAAAAATTTTTTTGGCTCTTTATTGTGGAAATTTTCAAACATAAACAAAATAAACAGAATAGGGTAATGAGCCCCTGTGTGCCAAATACCCAGCTTCGGCATGGTCAGCGTCCTACTATTCCAGGGCCTTCTGTAGCTCCCCCACTCCCCTGCCCTCACTCAACCATTAATATTTTTACAGTTGTGCTGGAGGTAAAATTGACTTGAGCAGCTCACAGATCTCTGGTTCTTGCCCTGGCATATATAGCATATATCAAAATGTCATAATGACAAAGTAACAAAAATTAACAGTATAATTTTTTTTTGAGACAGAGTCTCCCTGAGACGCCCAGGCTGGAGTGCAGTGGCGCCATCTCAGCTCACTGCAACCTCCACTTCCCGGGTTCAAGCGACTCTCCTGCCTTAGCCTCCCGAGTAGCTGGGATTACAGGCATGCACCACCAAGCCTGGCTAATTTTTGTACTTTTAGTAGAGATGGGGTTTCACCATATTGGCCAGGCTGGTCTCAAACTCCTGACCTCAAGTAATCTGCCCACCTCGGCCTCCCAAAGTGCTGGGATTGCAGGTGTGAGCCACTGTATCCGGCCTTATTTTAACAAACACACACACCTCTGTAACTCACATCCCTATCCTGATATAGTGGATTTCCTTCACTCCAGAAGGTTCTTTCGTGTCCCTTTCCAGGTAACTAATCAGGGGCAACTAGTATGACCTTTCTTTTTCCATTTAAATGAATTTTGCCTGTTCTAAAACGTCATCTAAGTGGAGCACATAGTCTTTACTCTTTTTTTGTCCAGATTTTTTTGCTCCACATAATGTCTATGAGGCTCACCCATTTATTAATAATAAATATTTTCGGTTGGGTGTACTGGCTTATAAATCCAGCATTTTGGGAGGCTGAGATGGGTAGGTCACTTAAGGCCAGGAGTTCAAGACCAGCCTGGCCAACATGGAGAAACCTTGTCTCTACTAAAAATACAAAAATTAGCCAGGCATGGTGGCAAACACCTGCAGTCCCAGTTGCTCAGGAGGCTGAGACACGAGAATTGCTTGAACCTAGGAGGCAGAGGTTGCAGTGAGCCAAGACGACACCACTGCACTCCAGCCTGGGTGATGGAGTGAGATCCTGTAAAAAAAAAAAAAAAAAAAGAAGGAGGAGCAGGAGGAGAAAAGAAGGAGAGGAAGTGGAATATGAGAAAGAAGAGGAAGAAGAAGAACAAGAGGAAGAGGAAGAAGAAGAAGAGGAGGAGGAGAAGGAGAAGCAGCAGCAACAGTGGAAGAAGAAATATTTTTTAAAGTAAAGACTTCTAGACTAGAAAGTGGCAGTGGGAGCAAAGGGCTCACAGTAAAGAACAGATTGGGCGAGCAGGTTGGCATCAGTCTGTAGAAGTCCTTGGAAGTCAGGAAAAGGGACCTTTCCTCTATTTTCCTGGCACCAAGTTAACAAACTCCTTCATAATTGCTGAGCAGGGCCTGGGAACTGATTCTCTGCCACCATGTCCCACTCCCCACTGCTTTCATGAGTCACCACTGTGCCACTGAGTGGCGGTGCCTGTTGCCAACTCTACTTGGAGTTGCTGCATGCACATCCCCTCCTGAAGAGCTGGCATATCTGCAAGTGCCATCCCACGCCCCCTGGAAGGATGGGAAGAGCAAGCTCAGAACTTGGCACATGCCTTTGAAAGATTGTTCACGCCTCCTTGAGGTGGTGGAGGCAAAGGTCAGGAAGATCAGTCAGGGAGCCATGGGCCAGGGCTGGGTGCCGGGAGCAGTCAGGGACCTGATTTGGTAACTTTGGACCTGGCCCTGTATTGCTGGGGAATGGAATCAAGTCATCTTACAGGGCTGCCAAGGCTGTTTTGATTTGTGCAAGTGCAATGCAAGGTCAGGAATGCCACAAACCAACTATCAAATGCAGCAGCGATAAGAAATTTGCTGACCAGATCAGTTTAGACATGCAGCAGTTAGGTTCTGGAATAGAAATCCAGGTCAGGGACACAGAATAATACAGTCTGGACCCAAGCCAAGCTGGGGAACACAGGAAGTCCAAGGTGAAAGAGTGACGGGAGTGTTATTTTCCAGCAAAAAGCTAGAGCAGGATTAGACTGGAGAAGCAGTTGTCCAACAGGGGAAAGGGTGCCTGGAGCCATGCCCAATAGCTTCCTCCCTAAGTGGCCCAGTACCTTCTCTCAAACTCCAGAAAAGCATACATTTTGAGGCCTTGGAAGGGTGGGAGAACTTTTAGGTGCCTTATGGTAACTGATAGGATCAAAGAGTTGGAAACTGGATGTATTAATTACCTGTTGCTGCATAACAAATCACACCAAACCTTAGTGGCTTCAAAAGCACGTTTATTATCTCACAGTTTCTGTGGGTCAGGTATCCAGGTACAGTTGAGTTGGGTTATCCAGGTCAAGGTCACTGCCAGTAAAGAATCAAGAACCTCATCCTAGTATCTTGCAAAGAACTGAATTCGGCCAACAACTATGTGAGTGAGGTTGGAAGTAAATCCTTTTCCTGTTGAACCTTCTGATGGGACCACAGCCCTGTCTGACACCTTGATTGTAGCAGACTCATTTGTTTTGCAGACATGTGCGATGAAGCTAAGCATCCGTGTCCTGCACGTGGTCAAAATAGGATGCTTCCTAATCTATGTCCATGGGTTGCCTTCTTTCTAGAGCTCTCCCATGGCTCACATGGATTCTGGTTCTGATGCCACGTCATTCGCTCCTACACCATGACTACAGCTGAGTTCATAATCCGGGTCCTAAATGATTTTCATCCTCCTGCCCTATTTTGGTCGAGAGTATTTCTACTTCTCTAGTCTCCTGGCATGGTAGGCAGCTTCCAGTATGGCTCCCAGCAATCCCCATCTCCTTGTCTCCATACCCTTGTGTAGCTCCTTCTCCTCGTGTATGTGGGCTGGACTCAGTGACTTGGTTTTAATGAATAAAACACAGCACAGGTGATGGATGCTACTTTGGAAATTAGCTTATGAAAGACAGTGACTCCCATCTTTTTCAGACTCTTCTCACATGGTTGCTCTGACACAGCAAGCTAGAGAGATTCACGTGGCAAGAAACTGAGTTCAGACGCCAAGGGACGACTGTTTTGTTATTGTCCTTATTGTTGCTTTAAACAATTGCTCATCAGAAGAGGTCAAAGCTTCAGAGACCATTTTGGCTCTTTCCACTTCTTCTGTTTCCAGTAGAGATAGTCCCTATATCCTCTTCCTTGTGACTGTGAGATTCTCATCTTCATCTCACTCTCTACGCCCCCACTGGGTTCAGGCCTTGCTGTCCTCAGCCTGGGGGCACATCCAGCCCTCATGCTTGTCTCCATGTGCCCCTTCATTTGCCAGACCTCCCTTCCAAAACACTTCTTGTCGCCTCTGAATAAGGCACAGTGTAAGGCCACACTCTGTGTGAGGCACAGAGCTCTCAGCCCCGCCTCAGGGCCTCCTACTGCCACCCCTTTGTCTTTCCTGACCAATCCTCACCCCACCAGCCCCATAGACCCTCTGCCAGACCCACTGCCCTGCTGATCTCTGCCTCTGTGTCCTTCTCCCCTTGTGTGTGTGGAAGCTGTGCCCAGCTCCCCTGTCTCTGAGACCTCACATCCAACGGGATCGTTGACTATTGACTTTCCTCAGCACTTTTGTACTTGGTATTTCCATCCTCTTTCTGTCTTAAATATTGACTTGAAATCATTATCTAATCATTTTTGAAATCATAGATAACACTTACTGAAGATACAATTAATCTTCACAACTGCTGTACAAAGTAGATGTGATGATCTCCATTTTACGACTGGGGAAACTGAAGGTTAAGGCCACATGGCTAATAAAGGTCACTGCCAATATCCAAACCCAGCCCCATATACTCCTTCCTACCCAGGGCTCCACTAACCTCTCCCCTATTTCATTGAAAAACACGTTGTTCTCCAAGTCTTCTGAATCCCCACAATAATTGGAGATTTTACTGCAGGGTGGAAAACAAAGTAATATGTGCAGATTTCTGACAGACGCTACATTTCAGCCACAATTTATTACATATTGACCAAGTTAAATGGATAGCAACGTAAATTTATATTTTGTAAAAAAAAAAAAAAAAAAAGTAATGAAATTGTTTTATTTTTGGTAACACTGCATGTCCACATCAAATATAAAGGTTGAAAATTTTCCATTTCTGGTCAGTTAAGTCTGATTCTGTTCCATTAAATATCTACATTACATGAAGTACCATACTGTCTTAAGATTTATGCATTTACATGAATAGACTCCAGGGTGTAACACTTTAATCTATAAAAAGTACTAACTAAAAGTAACCGTTGCCATGGCAACACACTGCATGCATTAGTAGCCTTTAAAGGCAAAGCACTTTTGGAAATGAGCATTTACTGGTGCCCCAGACTAACCGAAACTCGATGGAATGGATTTTAAATCACCATTAACACTTGGAGCTTCATTCCTAGGTTTAAAGTAGATCACAGTGCTTCCCTGAACATATACTATTTTTCACTTAAAGGAGAGTATTTCATTAGTGGGTGACTGCTGATTTTCTATACACATTTTGAGAAACTCAAAAAGATGGATTTTAAAGTGCATCGAGATAAGCAAGGTCCTAGAAGAGCTATGAACATTTGGCAATACAAGGGTGAGGGAGAATAGAGCACTTTCCCTGCATGAAGTCATTACACAAAGTCGGAGTGTTAAGACAATTTGTTCCTGGCAGAGGAAACATAAAAAGATGGATGCAGCCTGCAAAAACCCAAAATTGCCTTCATGGACCTTGGACAGGCACAGGAAAGCAGAGGCATGCAAGACCTGTGGAGAGAAGATGGATGTGTAGATGAATATGTTAGCAGCAATGATGGGGAAACCCCCTCACTAGATGGAGAGCATAGAGTTGGATCCCTACCTCACACTGTGTAACAAAGGCAAAGTACTATTGGATTCATTACCCAAATATGAAAAGTAAATACATGACCCAGATACCAAAAGGTGAGGGGAAATGTCTCTGAGACCTCAGGGAAGAGATTTCCTAAACAAGACCCGAAGTACACATGTTACAGGGCAAAATATGGTGGACACAACCATATAAAAACTAAACATTTATGGTGTATTAGTCCATTCTCACACTGTTATAAAGAACTAACTGACGGTAGGTAATTTATGAAGAAAAGAGATGTAATTGACTTATAGTCTTACAGGCTGTACAGAAAGCATGACTCAGAGGCCTCAGGAACTTACAATCATGGTAGAAAGTAAAGGGAAAGCAAGCACATCTTACCATATATACTGCAAGTATATACCCAAAAGAAAGGCAATCAGTATATAGAAGAGCTACCTGCACTCCCATTTATTGAAGCATTATTCACAATAGCCAAGATTTGGAAGCAACCTAAGTGTCCATCAACAGGCAAATGGATAAAGAAAATGGTACACATACACAATGGAATATTATTCACCCATAAAAAAGAATGAGATCCTGTCATTTACAACAACATGGATGGAACTGGGGGTCATTATGTTAAATGAAACAAGCCAGGCACAGAAAGACAAACTTCACATGCTCTCATTCATTTGTGAGAGCTAAAAATTAAGACAATTGGCCGGGCGAGGTGGCTCACGTGTATAATCTCAGCACCTTGGGAGGCCGAGGCGGGTGGATCACGAGGTCAAGTGTTCGGGACCAGCCTGACCAATATGGTGAAACACTGTCTCTATTAAAAATACAAAAATTAGCCAGGTGTGGTGGCACATGCCTGTAATCCCAGCTACTCAGGAGGCTGAGGCAGGAGAATCACTTGAAACCAGGAGGTGGAGGTTGCAGTGAGCCAAGATGGTGCCACTGCACTCCAGCCTGGGTGACAGACAGAGTCTATCTCAGAAAAAAAAAATAAGTCAATTAAATTCATGGAGACAGTGGAATGATGGTTACCAGAGGCTGGGAAGGACAGTGGGTGGAGGAGAGGAAGGATGGTTAATACCGTACCTACAAAAATGTAGTCAGATAGAGTAAGATCTAGCGTTTGATAGCAGCACAGCAGGGTGACTGCAGTTAACGATCATTTATTGTGCATAGAAAAATATCCAAAGTATGGCAAGTTCTAGAGCCCAGATCTCGCTAAAAGAAAAAGAAAGGAAGAAAAGAAAAAAGAAAAGAAAATCTAAAGTAGTATAATTGGAATTTTTGTACCAGAAAGAAATGATAAATGCTTGAGATGTTGGGGATGCCATGTCCCTGATGTGATTATTACGGATTGAATGCCTGTATCAGAATATCTCATTCACACCATAAATATACACACCTACTGTGTACCAACGAAAATAAAAAATCAAGTACAGTACAAAGACGTGAGGCCAGGTGCGGTGACTCAACCTGTCATCCCAGCACCCTGGGAGGCCAAGGCAGGCGGATCACTCTAGCTCAGGAGTTCACAACCAGCCTGGGCAACATGGCAAAACTTCATCTCTACAAAAAATACAAAAATTAGTCGGGCGTGGTGGTGTACCCCTGTGGTTTCAGCTACTCAGAAGGCTGAGGTGGAAGGATGGCTTGAGCCCTGAAGGCGGAGGTTTCAGTGAGCCATGATCACGCCACTGCATTTCAGCCTGGGCAATAGGGCAAGACCCCTGTCTAAAATTTAAAAAAAGATTTGCATTAGAATAAAATTCAAACCAGCTTCAGCCACCAGACTGTGGTCTTCAGCAAGTCTCTTCACTTCTATAAATCTCAGTTTCTCATCTGTAGTGTGGATGGCTTTGAAAATTGTGTGAAAACATGAGTGTCTGTTTTCTTCTTGCATCAGATTTTCTTCCACTTTCCATTCCCTTTCTTTTGCTGGTTCAGGATATTGAGTTCAATGATGCAATCCCAAAGTACAGAGGAAGAAGTCAGAAGCTTCATCACAGGCCCATTCCTGGGCACAAAGCAATTCTGATAGAATCTTCTATGGGAGAAGCAAAGAAGTGAGGCCAAGAGCAGGCAGGTGGGGCGGCAACCCCAGGGCCTTCCCTGGCCTTGCAGGCCACCGTGACCCCAGTCAGCTACTTCTGCTGGGCTCTGTTCGAGGCCCTCCACCTTCCTCCAGATCTGGGTTGTGGTTGTAATCATGGCGCCCTTCATTTTGAAAGCCTGAGCTCCAAGGCCCTGGAGGTCATGGGGAGGTGAGAAAGGGAGAATCCTGCCCCTCTTTCCAGGGCTTTCCTAAAATTCAAGGGGAAACTTATGCTTCAAAGTTACTGTAGAGCAGTAAGTAGTTTTAATGTGCTTAGTCTTTGGCTATGGGAAGAAAATTTCTCTAAGAACTCTTGAAATGTTTTTGCTCATCTTGTATCTTTAGATACAATTATTTTCTTTTGTTTGGTTTTGGTTTTTTGAGACAGAGTCTCACTCTGCCGCCCAGCCTGGAGCGCTGTGGTGTGATCTCAGCTTACTGAAACCTCTGCCTCCCTGGTTCAAGTGAGTCTCCTGCCTGAGCCTTCCAAGTAGCTGGGATTACAGGCTCACACCACCATGCCTGGCTAATTTTTGTATTTTTTTTTTTTTTTAGTAGAGACAGGGTTTCACTGTGTTGGCCAGGCTGGTCTCAAACTCCTGACCTGAGGTGACCCACCCGCTTTGACCTCCCAAAGTGCTGGGATTACAGACATGAGCCACAGTGCCCAACCTGGATACAATGATTTTCTAATTTTCTTTAGCGTACAATGCAACGTAATGACAAGAGGTTGTTGATGCTCGGAGATTCAATAACCCACTCATAATGTAGTAACTTTCCCCAGCTGCCTATTATTTGTCTGGAGATAAAAATAGGTAGAGGTTTCAAAGTCAGAGCAAAGAGCCTTATTGTATCTATTTAGTGTGTTATAATTAAAACTGTTGTGAATTCTGCAGCTTCATTTTGCAGAGGTTGAAAAAACCTTTTTTCAGTTTGGTTCAAGTAAATTCACACTTCCCAAATCGCACTTTGTGTTTTAGGATCTAAAAATGAACCTAAGATTAAAAACACAATGCACCACCACCACTGCGGTACGCCTGGCCCTGTGTAGAAACTGAAGGGGTATGTGCAAAGCCCAGCAAATATCCAAATGGCACGTTCATCAGCTCAGCCGAAGCTTTGGAGGTAAATTCTAAACCAAGGTGGTTGTTATTCACACATGCTTTTCTTCTGGACTTTTGATTGAGGTCAGCTCCCTGACCCCATCATCAGCTCTACTCTCACCTTGGAGATTGAGTTCTTTTTTGATCAATTGAAGTATTTTCAGGGGGAAAAAAAAAAAACATTGCTAGTGAGAGCAGGTCACTAAAGGGGATTCTGTCTATTTACCACCCAGAGTGTTTGGAGCTGGCTGGAGCCTTAGAGACAATGGAGACATTTGCCCTTGGGGTACCCTAGAATTGTAGCTCAAACTCCATTTTGAGAAATCTTCCACTGGGTAAGAGGGACTGCCTCCTTTTCTCTCTGCCCCAGTGTAGTCCAGAGGTCAGCCCACTGGCTCCGAGGCACCGACTCTAGAGGACATGCTACAAGGATCTGGGCACAGTTGGAGGTTGGGTTGTGGCAGTCACGGCCACCACCGTGGACCCCGCAGGGGCTCCTCCTGCCTCTCTCCTGTGTCCTGACCTCCCAGTGCTTTCTGCTCCTGAGGGTAGAGTCGACACTGGCAGGCATCTGTGGGTATGAATGCCCCCAGCCAGAGCGTCCAGTGGTTTGGGAGAAAATAACCTTGATATGTAAATAAACTGACCCAAATTGTCCCACAGACATTTTTTTTTATTTTGATAAATGTAGAAATTCACCCTTCTAGTCTTAAAGCTTGAAACTTATATTTGTTTTATTTGAGTTCCTTTCTCTGGAAAGGACCTTCAGGCCTCTCAAAAAAAAGTACCAAAGAACTGAAATTCACCAGAGCACCACATCAGACAATAAATTGTGGGACCTCTCCTTCATTATGATTGCTTCCTTGCCCCTCCCTAGTTCCCATTTTCTTACACGTGGTTACAGTTCTTCCCTGCTATATAAACTCCAGTTTTAGTCAGTCAGGGAGATGGATTTGAGACTGAGCTCCCATCTCCTCTGCTGCAGAACCTGATTAAATCCTCCTTCCTTGGCAATACTCGTCTCAGTCATTGGCTTTCTGTACCACAAGCTGAGGACCCAGAACAAACCCCTGGTGTTTCAGTAACAGAAACAAACTTGGGATTGGACTCCAGCTCTGCCTCTTACAGGACACGTGTCCGTAAACGAGACTTTCCCCTCCATGTCTTCTTTTCCTCATAGGAGCAGTGGGCACATAGGCCCTGCCTGGCAGAGTTACTCTCAATGAAGCCTGAATGTGGGAGCAGTGTTTGTACTGTAAAATGCTATACATCAGAGAAGTGGTTATACTGTTGTAAACCAAAAGCCTTCAAGCCACACCAGACTTGGGTTTGAAATGGCTTCGCTGACTTGTGACCTCACCCTAAATTGCTAAAAAGTGACATCATCCCTCCTTCCTCTGCCTGAAAGGACAGCAGTCGAGCAGGCTTCAGGGTTGGCTTAATCCAGGCACTCCAGTTTTTTCCAGGCCATCCCTCAAGTATCTGCCTCATCTTCACTTCCCCACGTAGTGGTGTCCAAAGGAGGCAAAAGAGACTTCTTCCACAGCTCTCTCAGAAGAGAAAAAAATCTTTCCTGGAAAGTCCAGCGAACTTCTCAGAATGTCCATTGACCTGAGTTGTATTTCATGCCCCTTTCTGAACTGATCTCTGGCAAAGAGAATGAATCATTCTTTAACCAACGACTCCCAGATCTAGGGGTGGAATCCACTTCCCCTGAGGCACATGGATTCCATGAAGTATGTTTGTGGGTAGGTAGGTAGGTGGACAGGGGGCAGTGCTAAACAACTGCACAAAATCAGAGTTCTCTTAGAAAGGAAGCAGTGGTGAAGGGATAACATATGTACATAGAAGGGTCTGGGTGAAAACACACATGTTCAGTGTATGACATGTTTTTGTTAAAAAACAAGGGTAGTGATAAAGGGAACTATACAAATACTTCATAAATACAAATATACATATTTGTGTACACATAAAATATATTTGGAAGGATAAACAAAGAAACTGTTGATGTGGCTGTCTCATGGACAGGACCCAGATATCTGGAGACAGGGGTGGTTGAGAAACTTTTCAGTCTGCACTCATTTATGCTGCTTAAATTTTGAACCATGTGAATATATTGCTAATTCAAAAATAATTAATGAGTCAAGTTTTTAAGTGGAATTCAGAAGCATGAAAGTGCGATGGAACACAGGCACTACACATCTGGCCCCTGTCAAGGACTTTGTCGAGAATAAGGTGAATATGCTTTCTTATTCATCCTAGGGCCCAGTGGATACGTGTTAGCTCGAATATTCACACACACACACACACACACACACACACACACACACACCCCATTAATTTTCAAAGGCAATGCAGTCTGAATTAATGCTTAGGAAGGGAAACCATCTCTTACCTGGTTCATAATCTGAACTACGGTTTCTGCTTCCAATTGGAGAATCATGTTTTTTTCCATTCCAAACCTCTAAAACCCAATTATCCTCAACCAAGGGTGATTTCGCTCCCAGGGGCATTTGACAATGTCTGAAAACACTTTTGGCTCTCAGAACTTGGGGGCATTTAGTGGATCAAGGCCAGGAATGCTGCTAAACATCCTACAGTGGACAGCACAGTGCCCCCAACAAAGAATTATCCAGCCCAAAATGTCAGTAGTGCCACCGCTGAGAAATCCTGCTTTAAGACAAAAGGTACCAGAAAAGAGCACAGGAATCAAGCCTTCAGTGGCCACCATTTAGTAAAACCCCTGCCGTTGAAACGGTTACCTGCCTCACTCTCAGCTGGCTAAAATTCTTACACATGAAAAAGGAAGCAACCATATCTCAACAAAGTTGGAAAAACAACAGCAACAAATAACCTTCAAAACAGTAAGCACCAAACACCGGGTTTGTTAGTGAATTTTATCAAACATTTAAGGAATAAATATACCAAGTCTTTACAATCTCCTCTAGAAAATGGAAACAGAGGGAATAGTTCCTAAATTATTCAGTGTGGCCGGCATAACCCTAGCACAAAAACCAGACACAGGCATTACAAAGTATGAAAATCACAAACCAATGTTTTTCACAGACATAGAAACAACAGTTCGGCCATGGTGGCTCACACCTGTCATCCCAGAATTTTGGGAGCCTGAAGCAGGCAGACTGCTTGAACCCAGAAGTCTGAGACCAGTCTGGACAACATGGCGACACCTCATCTCTACAAAAAATACTAAAGTTAGCCAGGCATGGTGGCATGCGCCTATAGTCCCAGCTATCTGGGAGACTGAAGTGGGAGGATCAATTGAGCCCAGAAGGTTGAGGCTACAGCAACTTCCGATTGCACTACTGCACTCTAGCCTAGGCGACAGTGCAAAACACTGTCTCCAAAAAATAAAAAAGAAAGAAAATTCTCAATAAAATATTAGCAAATCAACTCCAAAAATGTATTATAAAATTATACACCAAAATCAAGTGACATTTATTCTAAGTATGCAAGTTTGGTTTGACCTTCAAATATCAATAATTGTAATCTATCACATCAATGCTAAAGAAGAAAATCCATATGATCCTCTAAATGGAATAAATCGGTGCAGAAAATGCACTCAACAAATTCTAACATCCATTCATGATATTTTAGAAATCCTAGCAAACTAAGAACAGAGAAAAACTTCCTCAACTTGATTAAAGGATATCTATGAATAACCTGCAACTAACATCATATTCAATAGAGATAAAATGCATGCATTCCCTTAAAATAGAGAATAAGACAAGGATATCACTTCACTAGTTATATTCATCATCCTATTAGAAGTTCCAGCTAATGCAATAAGAAAAGAAAAGAAAAGGTATGAAGATTAAGAAGGAAGAAATAAAACTCTTCTCATATCACATGATTGTCTGTGTGGAAAATCCATAGAATTGAAACACACACACAAACTTCTGGAACTAGTAAGCAATTATAACAAGGTTGCAGGAAACAAAGATAATATACAAAACCTATACACTAGCAGTAAATAAATAGAATTTGAAATTAGAAACACAATACCATTTCGTTAGCACTCCTCAAAATGAAATATTTAGCTACACATCTTTAAATATGTTAGATCTACATGAGATAAACTAAAATACTCTGAAGAAAGAAATCAAAAAATGAAATAAAGAGATACTTCATTTCTACAGATAGGAAGACTCAATAGAGCCAAGATGTAAGTTCTTCCCAACTTAACATACAGATTCAATGCAATCCCAATTAAAATTTCAGCAAGTTATTTTTTGGATATTGACAAACTGATTTGAAAGTTTCCATACAGAGGCAAAAGACCAGAATAGCCAACACAACACTGAAGAAGAATAAAGTTGGAAGACTATTATCAGACTTCAAGACTTACTATAATGCTGAAGTAATCAAGACAGTGTAGTATTGGTGAAAGAGTAAATAAATCGATAATGGAACAGAATAGAGAGCCCAGAAATAGTAGACCCACATATATACAGTCAACTGATCTTTGACAAAGGAGCAAAGGGAATTCAATGGGGAAGAAATCATCTTTTTTTTTTTTTTTTTTTGAGATGGAGTCTTGCTCTGTCACCCAGGCTGGAGCACAGTGCCACAATCTTGGCTCATGGCAACCTCCACCTCCTGTATTCAAGCCATTCTCCTGTCTCATCTCCCCAGTAGCTAGGATTACAGGCATGCACCACCATGCCCAGCTAATTTTTGCATTTTTAATAGATGGTTTCACCATATTGTCCAGGCTGTTCTTGAACTCCTGACCTTGTGATCTGCCCGCCCTGGCCTCCCAAAGTCCTGGGATTACAGGTGTGAGCCACCGTGCCCAGACATCTTTTTAACAAACTACATATCCAATGAAAAAAAAAAGTACATCTAGACACAGATATTACATTCTTCACAAAAATCACCTCAAAGTGAATCACAGGCCTAAATGTAAAATGTAAAACTATAAAATTCCTAGGAAATAATGTAGGAGCAAACCTAGGTGACCTTGGGTTTGGTAGTAACTCTTTAGTTAGAACACAAAGGCACGATCCATGAAGGAACAAATTAATAAGCTGGACTTCACTAAAATTACAAATTTCTACTCTGTGAAAGACACTGCCAAGGGAATGAGAAACTGGGATAAAATATTTGCAAAAGATATATTGAATAGGGACTGTATCTAAAATATACAAACAACTCTTAAAACTCAACAGCGAGAAAATGAAAAACCTAATTTTTTAAACAGACAAAAGACCTAAACAGACGCCTCACCTAAGAAGACATACAGACAGCAAATAAGCAATGAAAAATGCTCAACATAATATGTCATAAGGAACCTCAAATTAAAACAACAATGAGCTACCACTACATACCTATTAGAATGGCCAAAATCCAAAACACCAGCAACACCAAGTATGTGGAACAATGGGAACTCTCTTCCATTGCTGACGGGAATGTAAAATGGCACAGACATCTTAGAAGACAGTTTGACAGTTTCTTACAAAATTTAACATACTCTTGCCATATGATCCAGCAATCATGCTACTTGGTATTTACCCAAATGAATTGAAAACATATGCATACACCAAAACCTGCACACAAATGTTAACAGCTGCTTTATTCATAATTGCCAAAACTTGGAGACAACAAAGATGTCCTTCAACAAGTGAAGGGATAAAAACTGTGGTATATTCATCTAATGGAATATTATTCAGTAATAAAGATAAATGAGCTGTCAATAGCTATTACAAAAGCATGAAGGAAACTTAAATGTATACTGCTAAGTGGAAGCCAGTCTGAAAAGGCAACAATACTGTTTGACGTTCTGGAAAATGCAAAATCATACACAGTAAAAAAAAGAGCAGTAGTTGCCAGAAGCTCAGGGAGTGGGGAAGGGGAAGAAGGAATGGTTGTACAGAAGGCATTTGGGGGTGGTAAAACGACTGTGTATGGTACTGCAATGGTGGCTCCATGACAACATGCATTTACCAAAACCCATAGTACTGCACATCACAAAGACTGATTTCCTAACATAAACTATGCACTGAAATTTTTAAAATTAAGTATTCCTTTGTGTTTAACTATAATGTCTTAACGTTTATTTTCTCTGATATTAGTACAGCCACTTCAGCTCTTGCAAAGTTATTGCTTGCATGAGGTATCTTTACCATCCTTTTATCTCTAAACTCTTTGAATCAAAGGCATGCCTCTTGTAAAAAACACAAGGTGGGTCTTGTTTTAAAAAATCCAGTCTTACAATCTCTGTCATTTGATTGAGGTATCTAATCCATTCACATTTAATTGTTATTATTTGTATGGTTGAAACTCTATCTGCCATTTCAGTATTTGTTTTTTATCTGTCTCATGACTTTTCATTTTGTTAGTCTCATGACTATTCCTTTTTATTGCTTTTCTCGTAATAAGTAGATACTTTCTAGTGTATGATTTTAATTCTTTTAGTTTTTGATGGTTTTAATTTTAGTTCTTTTCTTAGGAGTTGCTTCATACCTGAAGCACTTAGGGAGGCAGAGCTGGTATCAAAGCAGTCAGTTATCTTGTGGATGAAAACTGCTGTCTGCTCTCTCTTGCCTGCTGGAGCCACTGGCTTCTGCTCCAATCTTCCTTTACAGTGACTGATTTTGCCTAGAGGACCTCCTAAGTCCCAATTTGGCCTGTTGCTCAGGTTCCTACTTTCAATCTGAGCCTGATGGGCTTAGACTTCTTGACCTGGGGTCCTTTATGCATCACCAGCTATGACCCCAAGGCCTCCTGATCTTTGAGAATTCTTTCTGATCTGCCAGAAGCCAATGACTAAGCTTCTTTTTAAATACAGAAAGCAGAGGCCTGAATCAAATAGATTGGAAAGGTTCTTTTCTAGATTGGAAAGGTTCTTTTCAAATGCTATTATTCTCTTATTGTTTTAAAATAGTGCTGGAAAAAATGTCTCAACCCTTACTGTTCCTATGCATCATGTCATTAAATCTCTACAAAGTATGAGTTGTGTGCTTTAAATACCCTTGTACCTGACTTAAGAGAAATTATTACTGAAATTGTAACCCTGTTATGATGTGATTATTTAGTGTTAGATTTTTGTGCTATAAAACTACATAATATCTTAAATATGTTTTCTGATAGATCTAGGTCAGCAAATCCCTTCTGGATATTTTTCTCTGAAATTACACTGAAAGAAATAAACAGCTGTCAGGAGTATGAAGATTAAACCGTTAGACTGCTGACTCAGTGCTCTGAAAGTTACAATACGTCCTAGAAAGCAAGTCACATGCCCTGACATTCAAGTACTCATTTTCTTTTGTGAGGATCAACATAAATTAGCTGTGTGAGGTTGAAAGGAGGAAGACGCACAACTGGCAAATATAAATGCATGTACAATCGCCAGCATTCCAGCTGTCCAGGCAGAGTCAAACATACCGTTAATATTCAAAACATGGTTAATGCTTCATTTTGTAATTGAGAAAGCCTATGCTCTTAATGGTTCTCTTTATCCACTGCGCTAACGAATTATGTAATTATTTGTTGCTTTCTCTTGTTTTCCCCTCAAGACTCTATAAAACAGTAGCAATGGAGAGAATAGTTTACAAATATTTAACCAGTGCCTTTTGTCCTTCCAGCCTCTGTCATCTCAAAGTCAAGTCAAGGGGTTTATTGCCTGGGGCCAACAGCAGTTACATTCCCTCTTTGGCAAGAGGCTAGGCTTGGAATCCATGCTTTGTGGATTCGGTGAATTCTTTCAGCCGCTGTTGGAATAGTCCCGGTATGCCTTATAGCTGAAACCATCTCTTACAGTGGAGATGAAGGGAGTCCTTCCATCCACCGGCTGGACCTGCTTGGCCTCAGGGCTTTGATGTGGTAGGAGGAAGATGTCACAGAGGAAAGTCAAGTCTACCTCAGCGTCTACAGGGTGGTGGATAAAAGAAAAGCAGGAAGAGTGGTGTAGTGATCAGGCTGATGTAGGTGCTGAGTGTCCCTCAGGAAGTTCCAACACAAAAGGGGTGACTGAGAGCCACTGGGCGGGCCCCAAGTCCATGGTGCTAGAGCGAAGCCAGGCTGAGTCAGGGCTGGAGGTGGTTGCATGTGTTAGATATAGTGAACCCCAAGTTTCTCTTCGAAGAATCAGTATGCCAGTATGTTCAGCTCTCTTATTCTTTAATTCTCCATTTTCAAGTTTAGCTTCCTTGTAGTTTCAGTAAACAACCATTTCCACCAGTTCTAATCAGTAGTTCACATTTGTTCCCCCCGTCCCCTGCTCCGTCCTGACTCATCCCGGGCACCTGCTGCTGTCACCTGCTTTGGTCACCTGCTTTGAGCCCTGGCTACCTGCTCTGACCTGCCCACAACCGTCCTTCCCGCCAAACTACCCACCCCACCACTCTGGCTCATACCCCTGCTCCCTTTAAAATAGCCGATCGGGACTGTGCGGTCTAAGCCTAGCCAATAGGGGGACTACACAGCAATAGGGCATGAGGACCCCTTCCCCTCCTTGTCCAGGCATGCACTCAGCATTGTTCCATCTGTGGGCCGCACCCTTCCATAGAAGTAAATTGCCTTGCTGAGGAAATTTATATTCAAGTGCCGCTTCTTTTGCTGCTCGGAAAATTTTACTTATAACACATGGGCAGCACCACAGGCACTTGGAGGGGTCTAATCTGGCCATGCCGCACTAGAGTGGTTTCTGTGCTCACAGGTCCCACCATGAACCCTTCAGCCCCAGGCCTGAGCTCATAAGCAAGCAGGAAGCCCAGAAGCCGAGCAGCCAAGGGCATACCTGACGCCCAAAGCAATTCCACCACATACAAGGACACCCAGATACATCCAAGCTGGGGCTGCACAGTACCCATGGAGCCATTTAAAGTTTTGCGTATGTCTCTTTTTTCCTCGTTTTTAATTTCATTTGACACTTTGGTACAATAAAATATTGTGTATGTCTAAAGTTTAAATCAGACATGCCATTTCGTTGGGTTCTGTTGGTTTGTTTGCTTTGTTTTTCTGCTAGTAATAGGAAGTTCTTGAGGAAGGCAAGGAAGGATACAAAGACAATAAGAAACGACACTTGCTCTGCACATCCAAATTGTGGCAAGGATTACTGCGGGTAAGTTCCAGGTTGACAGAAGGGACGTTCACACACACATATGCACACGTCCATCTGCTGGGAGCCTCTGATTTGTGTAATCGAGGTACAGAACTTAACATAAGTGAGTGTCAAAGTAGGGCAAGAGAACATTCACAAATGTCCGACCAGCTCCCGGTTCTTGAACCAACTTAGGCATCGGCACAGCTGATTCTCATTCAGGAGAAGACAGCGCTGCTGTGCCCAGGGGCCCCTGAGCCATTACCCGGCTTTCTAGCTTTCTAGGAAGTCTGCACTAGAGAAGCATTCTACCTCCTCCGAGCTAACATTTTCATGCGCACATGTGATTATGATGCAGACATTATTTTACTTGTGTAACTAATTTTTTAATCAGACTAATAAAAAAAGTTATTAAAGTTTTGCCTGTCTTCGGGACTGTTGGAATGTAGTGAGACAGTGGGATCAGCGACAGAACATCTCCTATGGGGCATTGCATCGTGGTGAGGGGGCACTTGAAGTCTTGGCACAGAGTAATTGCTCTCCTGGGGTGCCAGAGACATTTCCCGTCTCCCATCTGCCTAGCAACCACCAAGACCAAGCACAAACAGACCCTTTCCAGAATGAATCGCCATGACCCTGACAAACCCTTTTCAGAATTTCCTAACTCTTCGACTTAATGGAGTCTCAATGAAGCTAAACAATATTTTTAGGGCCGGGCACGGTGGCTCATGCCTGTAATCCAGCACTTTGGGAGGCCAAGTCAGGCAAATCATGAGGTCAGGAGCTCAAGACCACCTGCCTAACATGGTGAAACCCCATCTCTACTGCAATACAACAAATTCACCAGGCGTGGTGGCAGGTGCCTGTAATCCCAGCTACTTTGGAGGCTGAGGCAGGAGAATTGCTTGAACCCAGGAGGCGGAGGTTGCAGTTAGCAGAGATCACACCACTGCCCTCCAGCCTAGTTGAGGAAGTGAGACTCCATCTCGAAAACAAATACTAATGGGTCTTGTTTTTTAAAATAAAAAAAAGAAATATGCATTTTTAGATACCAACAGATATCAAACATAAAACAAGGTTTTTCTTATATTATATTGAATATATTTATCACAATATCTATTATTTTGTCTTTTACTCACAAGTTTCTCAAACAACAATGATGAAGGCCCCTTTTCTGCAACATTAGGTTAATGTGGGTTTTCCTTACCTTCAGGTATCTTACTGCATCATCCTTTCTTCCCTATTTTATTTCTCAGATCTGTATCTTTGTTTTTAGAAACACGGTCTTGCTTTGTTGCCCAAGCTGGAGTGCAGAGGCATGATCACAGCTCACGGCAGTCTCCAAGTTCTGCGACCAAGCAATCCTCCTGCCTCAGCCTCCCAAGTAGCTCCCAAGTACAGGCATGTGGCAACGCACCCAGCTAATTAAAAAAAAAAATTTTGTGTGTAGAGACAGGGTCTTGCTATGTTGCCTAGGCTGGTCTTGAACTCCTGGCCTCAAGCAATCCTTCCACCTTAGTCTCCCAGCACACTGGGATTACAAGTGTGAGCCATCATGCCCAGCCCCTATATCTATTTTTATCTCCACTCAGTTTCCAGAAGAATTTCTAATGTGCTGATTGTAACGTTTGACACTGTGTTGGGATCAAGGGTCAGAGTTTGTTTGACACGATGGTCAGTAAATCTAGGGCTGTGGGATCCTTCCTTTTGTGGAAAAGAATCCAGTGGAAGGTTGATAGGCCCAGATGTCTTGGAGCTGTTGTCTTTGGCACTGGGCCAGCTGATCATAGCCCAGTTTAGGGGGTAAGCACCAGCAGCACTTGAGGGTATCATCTCAAGGGGAACATTGGATGTTCCCTTTTATGATTTTTGATTCAAAATTTTGATGCATCCAAATTCTGTAGGGCTTCCTGAAGTCTTTTCTGTTGGGCTCATCCTTTGCTGAGAGAATTCATCAAGCTATGGAACCGCATGTGGTACACTAGACGGAAGCCACTCTTCCCACTGGAGGATTCCAGGAGCAGTCAAAATTCTAAAGAGATGAGCTAAAATGCATGGGCAGGATCTGCTATTCCAGGCGATTCACTCAAAGAGATGGCCCAAGAACTGATTGGCTGAGGTCTCGGGTATGGGTGCAGCATCCATCTCCAGTGGTGTAGCTTAGCTATCTGAGTGGGGTGGGGCAGGGTCTCTCTTGGCATTTAGGGTGGGACAATTCTTTGTGCAGAACTCTCCCACACATTACCAGACACTGAGATACCAGTATCCACCCTCTACATTTCTAATGACCCATTGGAGATGGCGCCTCCTCCTCCAGCTGAGACACATTAGCTCTGGCTACCAAATATAAATGACCAATTTCACATCACTTTGTTTAGTTACAGTTTCCTGTTTGTTTCTTTACAGGAAAAGCTACACTTTAAAACTTTCAGTGAATCAGTAGCAATGCTAGACCTGACTGGAATGATGCCATTTCCCCCAGCTAGCTCTCAGCTCCTGACAGCCTTGCAACTTGAAGTGTGGCCCTCAGGCTGTCAGCATCGGTACTCCCTGCTACCTTGTCAGAAATGCAAAATCTTCAAAATCAGAAACTGTATTTTGACAAGAGCCCCATTTGAATCCACATTCCATTAAAGTTTCAGATGCAGGGGCCGAGGGCGGTGGCTCACGTCTGTAATTCCAACACTTTGGGAAGCCGAGACCAGCAGATCACTTGAGGTCAGGAGTTTCAGACCAGCCTGGCCAACATGGTGAAACCCATTCTCTAATAAAAATACAAAACATTAGCCAGGTGTGGTGGTGTGTGCCTGTAATCTCAGCTGCTCAGGAGGCTGAGGCACGAGAATCACCTGAACCTAGGAGGCGGAGGTTGCAATGAGCTGATATCACGCCACTGCACTCCAGCCTCAGCAACAGAATGAGACTCTGTCTCAAAAAAAAAGTTTCGGGTGCAAAGGCTTTAGAGAACACCCTGGACAATCTCAAGACAACTTGTAGTTGGTACAAACCCTTCTGATTTGCACTTTCCTTTTGTAATGAAAGTAGAGACTTTTCTATCAAAGCACCATCATGTTCCAACAACATCAACTGGGCTGCATTATAGCTACAAAAAGGCAAGAATATCAGGTGATCTCAATAGTTCCTAGTAGTTATTCCTATCAGCCAATCACAGTCAAGGCTTGGAGCTGTACCCAGTTGCTTTCATTCTAGGGCAAAAGCGGGAAGCATTGGCTCAGGAGCTATACTGCCTGGGGTTGCCCAACTTTCCCATGTGTCACTGTTGTTATTTTATTTTTAACCAGTTGTTCTTCTTCCTAGTCTAAAGAAAACCCTGCTTGTAACACTCACCCACACCCATTTCCCATTATCTGCAGCAAGAAAAATCCCAAAGGCGCAGGAATACAAATGTGCAAAAGGAAGAAATAAAGGGGGGATTGTGTCTCAGCGCTGCTGGCGGGACTCATCCAGCATAAAGGGCTGCTGTGCCGGCTGTGCTGACGGTCAGCTGACTGCTGGACTCCGAGCATCAGAAGCTCTTGAACCTGCCTGCTCCTGTTTGCAACTGGAGCAACAGTGAACTCAGACCAATTAAAGGTTCAAAAGCTCCCTGCACTAAGCCTGCCTGGGCCCTAGTGAACATCACTTCTTTGTTGATTGTGCTGACTGAACTCATATCTGCCCGGAAGTTAGCAAACAATTTGCAGGATGTCAGAAAGAAAAGGTGGGCAATCTTGGCCAGGCGCAGTTGCTGACACCTGTAATCCCAGCACTTTGGGAGGCCAAGGCGGGTGGATCATCTGAGGTCAGGAGTTTGAGACCAGCATGACAAACAGAAACCTCGTCTCTACCAAAAATATAAAATTAGCCAACCAGCTACTTGGGAGGCTGAGGCAGGAGAATCACTTGAACCTGGGAGGCAGAGGTTGCAGTGAGGAGCCAAGATCGCGCCATTGCACTTCATCCTGGGCAACAGGAGCGAAAACTCCGTCTCAAAAAAAAAGGAAAAGAACAGAAAGAAAAAGTGGGCAATCTTAATAAATTCAACGTGGGGTTATCCTTTCTTACTTCAAATCCCAGATTTCAGGTTCCTGGCAAAGTAGATTTTCAGGCATATTTAGGCGACCTATGGGCCGGGTGTGGTGGCTTACGCCTATAATCCCAGCACTTTGGGAGGCTGAGGCAGGCAGATCACAAGATCAGGAGATCGAGACCAGCCTGGACAACATGGTGAAACCCTATCTCCACTGAAAACATAGAAAAATTAGCCAGGCATGGTGGCATGTGCCTGTAATCCCAGCTACTCGGGAGGCTGAGGCAGGAGAAGCACTTGAACCCAGGAGGTGGAGGTTGTAGTGAGCCAAGATTGTGCCACTGCACGCCAGCCTGGGAGACAGAACAAGTCTTCGTCTCAAAAAAAAAAAGAAAGGCTTTTTTTTCATTGTGGTAAAATATGCATAACATAAATTTATTGTTTTAACCATTTTAAGTGTACACTCAGAGATGTTCAGTGCATGTGCATTGTTGTACCAACCCCCACTATCCAGTTTCAGAATCAATTTTGAAAAAGATTTCTGCAATTCCCACAATCTTCTATCCTCCATTATAAATGTAGGAAAATTATGGGGTTTTTTTTTTCACTTTTTTGTGTCCAACCAGAATACCTTTGATTTATCTAATTTTGAAGGTCTTATAATACCATTTGCTCACTAACGATGAAACATTAACATAGGGAAATATCTGGAACTATCTTTATACTAAATATAGGCAAAAGACTATTGTGTTAGGCCATTTTCATTGCTATAAAGGAATACCTGAGGCTGGGTTGTTACTAAAAAAAAAAAAAGAGGAGTTTTTGGTTCAGGTTCTGCAGGCTGTACAAGCACAGCACCAGCATCTGCTCAGTTTCTGGTGGGGCCTCAGGAAGCTTCACATCAGGGCAGAAGGCAAAGGGAGAGCAGATGGGGGTTACACAGTGAGAGAGGGAGTGAGAGAGAGAAGGGGGAGGTCCCAGAATCTTTTAAACGACCAGATCTCATGTCAACCAACTGAACCAGAACCCACTCATCATCAAGGGGGCAGCACTAAGCCATTTATGATGGATCTGCTCCCATGATCCAACACATTCCACCAGGTCCCACCTCCACTATTGGGGATTACATTTCAACATGAGATTTAGAGGGGACAAATATCCAAAACATATCAACTATTATTTCTTTATGTTTGAGACGATCTCACACCATTGCCCAGGCTGGAGTGCAGTGATACAATCACAGCTTGCTACAGCCTTAACCTCCTGGGCTCAAGGGATCCTCCCACTTCAGCCTCCCACATATCAGGGAGCACAGGTGTGCACCACCACGCCCAGCTATTTTTTTTATTTTGATTTTGTGTAGAGACAGCGTATCACTATGTTACCCAGACTGGTCTCGAATTACTGGACTCAAGGGATCCTCCTGCCTTGACCTTCCGAAGTATTGGGATTACAGGCATGAATCACCACACCTAGCCAAAAGGACTATTTTCTATTCAGTAACAATTCACATTATTTCTTAATTATTACATAAACACATTGTTTTCTACTATCAATAGATTTCTTACTAAGCCTGAACCATCTAAGCGAGTGTAATACAAATAGAAGTCATTAATTATACATGTGCTGTTCTTCATAAATTCAAAGCAATTGTTCCACTTATTTTAATGTTTTAAAAACCACTATCTAACAATGAATATTTTTAAAGTTCTTAACTGTGTGGCGAGATAAATACTTTGCTCCTTTCATATGTCCTCAAATGTATTTCTATTTATAAAACTTAAACACACACATTTTAAAGCTGTCTGACTTTATCAAAAGGTTAGTCTTTGGAAGGAAAAGACCAAAATATTGGCACCAAAAAATTGCTGCCCAGAAAATTTTGGGTTGTTATCTTAATAACATGTCATAATTAAGGCTATTTGTGGACCCCTGGTTGTGGGTTGACAAGGCTGTGATTAAGTTCTCATTTTTTTTAATTGGTCAGAGCTTTTCATTATTCTTATCTTTTTATAGCCACCTTCCCCAACCAGTGAAAGCCTCACTCTAGTTCTGGGTCTGAGGCGCCTTGTTCCATAAGCACCACCCACAGGAGAAACGGTCCTCCCCCAGTTGTACTTGCTTTGACACTTTGCTCCGATCAGACATAGTTGAAGAAGCACTTCTCCTTGTGGATGGTGCTTGTGGAAGAAGGCACCTCAGGATGCAAAGGCCTAAGAATAATACAGTGGACTTTGGGGATTCAGGGAGAAAAAGTGGGAAGGGGGTGAGAAATAAAAGACTACACATTGGGTGCAATATATACTCTTCGGATGATGGGTGCACCAAAAGCTCACAAATTACCATTAAAGGCCAGGCCTGGTGGCTCACTCCTGTAATCTCAGCACTTTGGGAGGCCAAGGCAGGTGGATCACCTGAGGTCAGGAGTTCAAGACCAGCCTGACCAACGTGGTGAAACCTCATCTCTATTAAAAATACAAAAAATCAACTGTGTGTGGTGACAGGTGTCTGTAATCCCAGCTACTTGGGAGGCTGAGGCGGGAGAATCGCTTGGACCTGGGAGGCGCACGTTGCAGTGATGCGGTGAGCCGACATCATGCCATTGCACTCTAGCCTGGGCAACAGTGCCAGACTCTATCACACACACAAAAAAAACCACTAAGGAACTTACTCTTACTCATGTAATCAAATGCCACTTGTTCCCCCAAAACCTATGCAAATAAAAAAAAATTTTAAAGAAAGAAGTTGCCTTGGACCTATAGTTTTCATTTTGGCACAGAAAAATCAAACAAAGAGCCTGTTGTAGCTAGGCATTTTTTGCCACTTATAAGAATAAACTTTGCTTTCAGCTTTTCTCAGAATTTATGTGTTACTTTTCCCCATCACCCAGTGAATACTAACCAGAGAGGACATGACATTTAGACAATTATTTAGGTAAACAGTGACTATGTTATGAAAAAGTTAGGGCAAGATAAGTTCCAAGCACTGGGTTTCCACAAGATCAAACCAAATGGTTAAGCCAGAGGAATGTTTAACTCACTCATTTTTACCATCAGGTATTTTAAAACTTTCAGTAATCTATTACATACTTTTCTTTCCTCTTAAACATCCTATTCTAGGCAAAATTTATTCAATGGATTGTATGTGTTATACATAAACACATGTTTCTGGGAAATCATGATTTTACCTGATAGACAAGTAAAGAAGTCGGCAAGTGTTGAGTCTTGAGTCAAGAAGAGTATCTTAAAATATTTAAATCTAAATGAATGCCGTATTCAGAAGGGAGTAGCTTTCTTTCAGTGGCCTCAGAGGGCAGATATCTGACCATGGGAGAAGTTACAGAAAGGCAGCATTGAACTGCACAAACAGAATATTGTTCTAGACTTTAGTCCACTGTGGAACAGGTCTCCTTAGGAGGCAGTTTGTTTCTCAAAGTGCGCAAGCAAAGACCAAACCACTATAGATGAGAATCCTGTAAAAGCAGGCTTGTATCAATTAGTTGTTGCTCTAACTCCCTCTGACCTCGGTTTACTTACACAGCCAGGAGCTAAAGGCACAGCTTGAACTTCAGGTTTGCTGCTAGACTATGGAATGGTGATGGCCTCATAGAGTATTTCAGTTCATAAATGTTTGCCTCTTGTGGAGAGGTGGGTCTTTTCTAAAAATGGTCACCCCAATACATCTATACTGCATGCTCTTTTGTGATGTATTATTCCCAACAAAGAAATGAATCACCTTTCCCCTCCCCTTGAATACAGATTGGCTTCATGACTTTCTTTAACTAACACAAAGCACTGGCAGTGGCATTGTGACTTTTGGGTCTAGGCCATAAGAGGCCCAGCAGCTTCTGTTTCTGCCCTCTTGGAAGCCAACTGGTGTGTAAAGAGGTCCAGGGTGTCCTGTTGGAGACACCGCATGGAAAGAAATAGGGCCTGGAGGATGAAAGGCCACAGAGAGAAGAATCAAGATGCCCGAGCCGGCCGACGGCTTGGATCTTCCCCAGTTAGCCCCGCTGGAGCTGAGATGAGCTGTTGTCATCAGCCCTCACCCAAATTCCTGATTCACAGAATCATGAGCAATAAAATAGATATTGATTTAAGCCACTAAATGCTGGGCTGGTTTATGACACAGCAGTAGATAACTGATGCAGAAATTGCTATCTGGAAGCGGGATGCTGCCATAACCAAACCCTCAAGCATTTGTCATTGGCTCTGATATTGGGAGGGAGCAGAGGCTGGAAGGGCAGTGAGGAAACTGTTAGGAAGCCTGCAGTAGCAGGGAGAACATTGCTATTGGAAGCTCAACAAAAGATGTCCTGTGTTACATAGTAGTGACATTTTTGGCCACGTTGTCACCTGTAACACCATGAAAGACAGAAATAAAAAGCAGCGAATGAACTTGATCCGAGTAAGGAGATTTCTAGGTAAAATATTGAACGTACAATTGACTTCTTTTACCTGCATTGATAAGGTGCAGGAAGAAAAAGATGCATGGAAAGAAATAACTGTTTACATTTTATTGCAGCAGTAAGAAGAAATAGAGGGCCCAGGACAGCATCTCTGGCCCACAAAACATTCTCAAAGTAAGAAATGGCCAAGGTAAGTAAACATTAAATCAAAAATTTGCCTATAAAATCCTATATTATTATTTTTTAATATGGCAAAATGTCTATCTTTTTTTTTTTTTTTTTTTGA
>NW_016107334.1:11306717-11337638 GCF_001604975.1 Cebus imitator
GATTCTCCTGCCTTAGCCTCCCGAGCAGCTGGGATTATAGGCATGTGCCACCATGCCCAGCTAATTTTTGTATTTTTAGTAGAGATGGGGTTTTGCCATGTTGGCCAGGCTGGTTTCAAACCCATGACCTTAGGTGATTCACCCGCCTGAGCCTCCCAACGTGTTGGGATTTCAGGCATGAGCCACCTCGTCCCGCCGAGATTCCTTCTTAAAACTTCTGTAACATTTAAGGTAGCACCTAATAGAATTTCTCAACTAGACAGCTGGACTTCTAAGAATTTTAAGGGCATTTTACCACAGCAGCCTCACATGTGGCCCAAAGTACAGAAAACCCCATCTTAGAAAAAATTATGGACATAGTCCTTTTGCCATGGTGTGATCCTCAATAAAACCCAAACAGAACTCGGAACATTTTTTTTTTTTTTTTGAGACAGAGTCTTGCTCTTTTGCCCAGGCTGGAGTGCAATGGTGTGGTCTTGGCTCACTGCAACCTCCACCTCCCGGGTTCAAGCGATTCTCCTGCCTCAGCCTCCCGAGTAGCTGGGATTACAGGTGCCCACCACCACGACCAGCTACTTTTTGTATTTTTAGTATAGATGGGGTTTCACCATGTTGATTAGACTGGTCTTGAACTCTTGACCTCGTGATCCACCCACCATGGCCTTCCAAAGTGTTAGGATTACAGGTGTGAGCCACCGCGCCCGGCAGAACATTGTTTTTATTTTTAAAATGTATATACATTTATGCGGTACAATTTTGTTATATTAATACATTGTGTAGTGGTGAAGTTGGGGCTTTCAGGATATGCATCACCCAAATATTATATGTTATACCCATTATGTGATTTATCATCCTCTCCCTCTACCTTACCACCCTTCCTGGTTTCCACTGTCTACCATCCCATACTGAATATCCATATTTACCCACTGGTTAGCTCCCACTTAGGAATGAAAACAGGCAGGTGACTTTCTGTTTCTGAATTGTTTAAGATAATGGCCTCCAGTTCTAACCACGTTGTTGTAAAAGACATCATTTCATTTTTTTTATGGCTGAATAGCATTCCATTGTGTGGATAGACACATAATATTTTCTTCTTCCAATCATTTGTTGATGGACACGGGCTGATATCTTTGCTATTGTGAAGAGTGCCGTGAAAAACATGGATCAGGTATCCTCTTTAATAAAATGATTTATTTTAGAAGTGTAGATACCCAGTAGTGAAGCTGCTGGATCGAATGGTTGTTTTATTTTTAACTTCTTCTTTTCATTTTTGAGATGAAGTTTTGCTCTTGTTGACCAGACTAGAGTGCAGTGGCATGGTCTCAGCTCACTGCAACCTCCACCTCCCGGGCTCAAGTGATTCTCCTGCCTCAGCCTCCCGAGTAGCTGGGATTACAGGCATGCACCACCATTCCCAGCCATTTTTTGTATTTTTAGTGGAGACGGGGTTTCACCATGTTGACCAGACTTGTCTCAAACTCCTGACCTCAGATGATCTGCCCACCTTGGCCTCCCACAGTGCTGGGATTACAGGCATGAGCCACTGCACCCAGCCTATTTTTACTTCTTTGAGAAATCTCCATATTGTTTTCCATAGAGATTGTACTAATTAACATTTCTGCCACCAATGTGTAAGCCATTCCCTTTGCTCCATATCCTCATCAACATCTGTCATTTTTTTGTCTTTTAGTAATAGCTATTCTGATTGGTGTAAGGTGATATCTCATTGTGGTTTTAATTTGCATTTCTCTGATTAGTGATGTTAAGCATGTTTTCATATGCTTGTTGATGATTTGTATGTCTTCTTTTGAAAAATGTCTATTTGGCCAGGCATGGTTGCTTACACCTATAATCCCAGCACTTTGGGAGGCCAAGGGGCGTGGACCACTTGAGGCTAGGAGTTTGAGATCAGCCTGGCCAATACACTGAAAGTCCATCTGTAAGAAGAAAATACAAAAATTAGCCGAGCATGGTGGCACACACCACTGATCCCAGCTACTCGGGAGGCTGAGGCAGAATTGCTTGAGTCTGGGAGGCAGAGGTTGCAGTGAGCCAAGATCGCCCCACTGCACTCCAGCTGGGTGACAGAAACTCTGTCTCAAAAACAAAAAAGTAAAAATGTCTATTCACATCCTTTGCCACTTTTAAATGGAATTATTGGTTTGCTGTTGTCGTTGAGTCGTTTGAATTCCTTCTAAATTCTGGATATTCGTCCTCTGCTGGATACTTGCTAAAGTACCACCAGCTCCAACTAAACGGAGTAGAGACATTTCAAAATGAAATGAACTCTCTGGGCCCTCAGATTTTCAGGGGCGAGAAGAAGACTGTGAAAGCTACTTCTAATGAAAATTAAGGACAACTTGGAGGGCAGCGCCAAGAGCACAGAGGATGAACTAAAAAGCCTCAAGAAAGGAATGGATCAGGGAATTACTTCCAGTGAGCAGTGCTAGACCCTAAGGAACATTTTCTATCTCCGGTAAATATGCGCCTGGCCGGACTTGAGAACTGTAATGACCAGTGGCTGCTGTGTACTTCCCATTCTTTGCCTTAGTTTGTATAACTCGGATGCCAGGAGGTTCAACTAAAATTTCCTGAGCCCTTTGCTGTGGGTGGTAGAAGACAGACTCCTTGAAGTCCTTGAGGAGCATGAAGCAGCCCACTTCCTATTTGCTCTGTTCCTATTGCATCCTGAAGGACATACAACAGGTTTCTTTTTCGCAAAAGCATCTTTCACACAAGGCATGTGTTTATGAAGCCTACTGTAAGAAAGATCTGAAGACATAGTGAAGATGGAGTCACCTCAAGTCTCCCGTCTTCGTTCTTAAAACACTGGCCGGCCAGACGTGGTGGCTCCCGCCTGTAATCCCAGCACTTTGGGAGGCCGAGGTGGGCAGATAACGAGGTCAAGAGATCGAGACCATCCTGGCCAACATGGCGAAACCCCATGTACTAAACATACAAAATAATTAGCCGGGCTTGGTGGCGTGTGCCTGTAGTCCCAGCTACTTGGGAGGCTGAGACATGAGAATCACTTGAACCTTGGAGTCCAAGGCTGCAGTGAGCCGAGATCACGCCATTGCACTTTAGCCTGGGACACAGCGAGAGTCCGTCTCAAAAAAAAGCTTCTGGCCGGGCGCGGAGGCTCATCCCTGTAACGCCAGCGCTTTGGGAGGCCAAGGCGGGCTGATCACGAGGCCAGGAGCTTAAGACCTGCCTGGCCAACACGGGGAAACCCCGTCTCTAGTAAAAATACAAAAACTTAGCCGGGCGTGGTGGCAGGCGCCTGTAATCCCAGCTCCTCGGGAGGCCGAGGCAGAAGAAGCACTTGATTTAAGCCACCTCCGGGAGGCGGAGGTTGCAGTAAGCGGACATTGCTCCACTGCACCCCAGCCTGGGCGACAGAGTGAAATTCCGTCTAAAAAAAAAAAGTCTTCTGAGGATCTACCAGCTCAGCTTCCAGCCTCCTGCCAAACTATTTAGCCCTCTCTCTCCCCTCTTCTTTCCCCTTTGTCCCCCCACCTCCAAATCCCTGTTCATTCCTTTGGAGAATTCAGCCCTGGGTCACAATTTGAATAACCAAAGGCCCTGCTAGACGGAAATCTCAAGCCCTTCTCTCTCTCCCACTAATCTCTCTGTTAGGGGTAGGAAAAAAAAAAAAAAAGCCATAGAGTGTTTTTTCTTCTCCACTGATTGGAATTATGTTGCCTTCCTCAGAAAGCAGAGGCAGTTATAGATAATCTGAACTCTATTTTTGCCCTTTTCCATTATGGTTAGGTAGCACTAAATGAAAACAACAATTGAGATAAGAGTTTACCTAATAACAGTGAGGCTAGAGTAGAAATCACTAAGAAAGACACGGCGCTGAGAATCCGAAGTTTCACTCCACGTGAAATTTAGTGCTATTTTAAACTTTTAAGATTGCAGTTATAAAGAAAATAGTAAAATTTAAAATTGAGATAAATAGCTGCTATTAAGGACAAAAATAGGATGGAATGAAAGAAGAGGCTGAGCTTCTGCTAGGGGACCACCCACAAGCATCAGACACTTGCTTTGCATGCTGGCCTTTGATTTCAATAGCTCAAGAGCTAAATAAGTACCAAACTGCAGTGAAACTACTTTTTAAACTTTTGGCTTGCATATTTAGTGTAATTACACAATTTTAATTATAATTTTTAAGGTCAGTTACAGCTATATAATTTAGGCATGTTTATAATTTTGACATTTGTATATGTACATATGAAATGCATTGTACCATATAGGCTAAGCTGCTGAAAAATTACTAAAAGGTATTTGATATTTCAAAAACTAAGCACAAACTGTAAAGGAGTAGACTAATAAATTGAACTAGATTAAAATACGAAGCTTCTACTGATCAAAGGACACACTGAAAAAAAAGTGAAAAATCTCCATAAACTAGGAGAAACCATTTGTAACACATATAACTCTTCTAAGGGACAAATCCAGAATATATGTATAAGAAAAAGAATCATAAAACAGAAAAATTATCATAAAAGACAAATGGAAATTTTACTAATAATCGGAAAAAGTCAAGCTAAAATCATGATGAGATATCATTTTATTTTCTTTTTATTTTTTTGTGACGGTGTCTCACTCTGTTGCCCAGGCTAGAATGCAGTGGCTCGATCTCAGCTCACAGCAACCTCCACCTCCTGGGTTCAAGTAATTCTCCTGCCTCAGCACCGTCCATCCCTCCACCCCCAGTAGCTGGGATTACAGGCATGCACCACCATGCCTGACTAGTTTTTGTAATTTTAGTAGAGACAGGGTTTCACCATGTTGGCCAGGCTGGTCTTGAACTCCTAACCTCAGGTGATCCGCCCACCTCGGCTTTCCAAAGTTCTGGGATTACAGGCGTGAGCCACCATGCCTGGCTGAGATATCATTTTATAGTCATCAGGTTGGCAACAAGTAGAGAGCCTCACACCATCAAGTGTTGGCAGACTATGGAACAATGTGACCTGGGGCTCTGGTGTAAGTGTGTGGAGAACAATTCAGAGCTTTCCGTCCAAGCTGGAGACATGCACATATGACCCAGCAATTATGCTCCTAAATCTAGAGCTAAGGGTCTTTTTAACTTGATAAAATTCTTACTTTATTGAAAGAAAAAAGTATAATCATTAGCATCTTTTTTTTTTTTGAGACAGAGTTTCTCTTGTTGCCCAGGCTGGAGTGCAGTGGCACGGTCTTGGCTCACCACAACCTCCGCCTCCTGGGTTCAAGCGATTCTCCTGCCTCAGCCTCTGGAGTAGCTGTGACTAGTGGAGTGTGCCACCGTGCCTGGCTAATTTTTGTATTTGTAGAAGAGAAGGAGTTTCACCATGTTGGTCAGGCTGAACACCTGATGTCACGTGATCCACCCACCTCCGCCTTCCAAAGTGCTGGGATTATAGACGTCAGTCTCCATGCCCAGCCAGCATTTTTTAAAATTTGGAAATGTGAAAAAATCACCCATAATCTTGGAACTCTATCTACTCCTAACAGGGTTCATCTATCCTCAGATATATGCCTACAATAAATAAGCGCTTCCTTTTGAAATATTTTAATCCAAAATTCCACTTTCCTCTGCCAATCTCCATTTCCACAAGAAGAGGTCTTTAGGCTTCTCTGAGTACTGAGTACTGCAGTATTTTTTTTTTTTTTTCTTTTTGAGACAGAGTCTCGCACTGTTGCTCAGCAATCTCAGCTCACTGCAACCTCTGCCTCCAAGGTAGCTGGGATTACAGGCATCTGCCACCATGCCCAGCTAATTTTTTATGTTTTTAGTAGAGACAGCGTTTCACCATGTTGGCCAGCCTGGTCTCGAACTCCTGACCTCGTGATTTGCCTGCCTCGGCCTCCCGAAGTGCTAGGATTACAGGCATGAGCCACGGCATCCAGCCAGTCCTGCAGTCTGAAGAGAAGTCTGGGCTCTATGGTGCCTGTCGTTGTGGCAGGGCCTCCAGTCAGCACTCCAACTGCATGATTACCAATGAATGGGGATCTAGACCTTGAGTTTCCTTTTCAGCCTTTCCACCAGTGACAGCCTGGGTCTCATGACGATCAATGTTTTTTTTTTTTTCCCTTTGGGAACAGCATATAGTCAACAGTTGCAAGCTCAACTACTTACAGAAACCAGAGAGGTAATGTCAGAGCATAAAGCAAAGCCAGTGTTTCAAAATAGGAGGTGATGACAGCTGTGGAAACCTGAGCACGCAGGTCCCGTCTAAGAAGAAAACTTCTACCTAGCTCCAAATGTTGATATGAAGAAATGATTTGTTTGCTCAAGAGGTGCCATATTTTTATATGAACTTTCTTAATTTTTAAAATACTGTGCAGGCCAAAGATGACTTCTGTGACCTAATAGAGCTCTCAGGCCACAATTGGAAGAAAATATGTTTTCTCTGTTCACAAAGCTCTATCCCTATTCTCAAACACGACAGGCCTCTGCTTCCTGCTTCAGGGTTTTCAGTTCTTCCTCACCTCCTAGGAAGCTGCAGGCATCACAGGATCACTTTGATGAATGTTTAGTATCCGAAACCAAGCATCCTTGTGTATTTAATTTTATTTTTATTTCTTTGATGCATAATTTGTCTCATTCACATTCAGTTCTTCTCAACCAACATGTAGTGTGTGGTATTTTTTACACTGACCATTTTTACATATTTTTCTGATTATCATCATGTTGTAATACAACCCTAATCCTCCGAGTAGACCGATGGCTCAGAGCTATTCACTAAAGCTTAAATGTAGTCTTAATTAAAAAAAAAAAAAAAACCGAAAATATATAAGGTTAAATGGTGGACAGGATTCTAGTGCAAATGCAGGATGCAAATTTGCACGTGTCCAGACTAGATATCTGCTGGGGTAGTGAATTAAAATAGGTAGTGAATCCAGAAAATAAATAAATAAATAAATAATCTAATAGGAAGTACAAAGATGAATTTCTGAAAATTTGGGGGTTTTTAGACTGGCAATCTATTTTGCCAATAATTCACAATTATAAAAATTTGACCAATAATGGCATGATCTATCAATGTTTTCATGTCATTTTCAAGCAGATTACACCGAGCTGGTAAAGCAATGGAAGTTTCACACAACCAACAATGCCTCCATCACAAATTTGATTAATTCTTTCTCTGAAAGAGAAAAAGTAAAACTAAAGATCATCACTGTAGTCTTTAAAAACAGGTACAGGTCACTGCGTTTCCAAGAGACTTATAAAAATGGCCTCAAAGTTAATGCCAACTATTATACTCTGAAAGAAAACAAAACAAACTTGGGGAAAGCCATTACCAAATGCCATTGCTAGACGTCATGTATTATTAATATTACATGTATGGAATAATAGAACTTCCTTGCTCTGCGGTTGATCTTTTTTCATAGCAACCAAAATCTTTTTATAGAGACAGGGTCTCACTCTTCACTCTAACCTCAAAATACTGAGCTCAAGGGACTCTCCAACCTCAGCCTCCCAAACTGCTGGAATTACAGGTGTAAACCGCCACACCCGGCCAACCTTATTTTTCTGGGTGCAATATCCTATCTAATTTTTCTAAAGATTCTAATTAGCATTTTTAAGTTCTCATCTCTTCGCTTCCAAATTATTTTTCTCCTGAGCTCCACTGTTTCATTAATTCACTTTTGTGTTTCTTGAAAATAATCTTTAAACTGCGGTAAAATATATACAACATAGTAGGTACCATTTCAGACACTTCTGAGTATACAATTCAGCATTGTTAAGTACATTTGCAACCATTCATGTCCAGAACATTTTTAACTTCCCAAACTGAAGCTCTGTCCCCACTAAGGAGTAACTCTCCCTTACCCTCTCCTCAGCCCCTGGTAACCCCTGTTCTACTTTCTGTCTCTGAATCTGACTGTTCTAGGTCTCACATTTAAATGGAATCACATATTATCAGTCCATTTGTGTTTGGCTTGGTTCCCAAGCGCTATGTCTTCATCCCCTTGGTCTTTCCAATGCTGCTGACTTTACTCCAGTGTCCAGTGATTCTTGATATCAGTTTGCCTTTATAAATGAAGAATCAGGACATGCTAAAGGGGGCTGCAGTTTCTCCAAAAGCCTCCTTATCTGCAGGAGCCCTGAGTATGGCCTCTGTACCTGTGAGTAGGGGTATTACTTATTACCTAGGAGGTTTGAGCATGGCATGTGTGGGACAGCGGGCAGCAAGAGGACTCCACACTGGGCAACCTCGGGAGGTTTCTGTTCTGGAGATGGAGTACTTTGGCGGCCTTGTTTCTTTTTGCCCACCATGGTGTGTGATGTGAATGTTTTGGGGGACATCTTAACCCCTGCTTGGCTTTTTGCTCAAACCCCAATCCTCACACCCAGGTCTCTAAGCAGATTGTCTTTCTAGGGAGTTTGATGTTATTCTTCCACCAGCTTGGCATGCTGTGTATAAACAGGGAGGCAGGAGGACACCAGTCCCACCAACTGCACCGTTAGAAATACAGACCTTTTGCTGTTGATTGACTTTGACTTTGGGGATTTCCCTGGGGCTTTTCCTGTCCTGGTTGGGTTTTTGTGCATAGAAAGGAATTCTTAAATTACTCCTTTCAATCCACATTACATTATTATAATTACTTATGTACAACTTGTTTTCCTTAAATACTGAAGCTTCACCAACAGCTCTTTTACTTACAAAGTTTATAATTTGAATCAAAGTTCTTTTTCAGTTAATTCAAACTTTTCTTTCTTTCTTTTTTTTTTTTTTTTTTTTTTGAGATGGAGTCTCACTCAGGCGTCCAGGCAGGAGTGCTGGAGTGCAGTGGTGACCTCGGTTCACTGCAACCTTCTCCTCCTGGTTCAAGCAATTCTCCCACCTCAGTCTCCTAAGTAGCTGTGATTACAAACACACCACCATGCCCAGCTAATTTTTGTATTTTTAGTAAAGACAGCGTTTCACCAGGCTGGTCTTGAACTCCTCAAGTGATCGACCTCAAGTGATCCACCTGCCTCAGCCTCCCAAAGTGCTGAGATTACATGTGTGATGTTTCATGTTAAATATCATTTGCAGATTTAACCAATCAAATTCCCTTGGCTGTTTCAAAATACAATTTTAATACAACTCTCCCTCTCAAACATTTCATATACACCAACGGAGAGTTACAAATGTAAGAAATCTTCCCCTTATCAATCCACTAAATCAGCATTATACATTTTGTAAAGAAAATCATTTTAAGCCTTTCGAAAATCATTTAAAACATTAACAGGGTATGCACAGGACATCATAATGGTTATATTTAAATACAAATTACGTAAGAGTACATTGGGTTTTTTAATACTTTCCAGAGATTATAAATTATTCATCCAGCTAAGGGGAAGAAAACAAGCATGTCAGACCAACTAACAAGGTCAAAAGCACAGGGCAGTGATATTATCTCCAAATGAAAGACACTGGAGACCCTGGGACACAGGACCCAGCATCTCTGAGTTGGGCATCTTCTTCAGAGCAAACTTTGTCTGCCATGACATCCACAGTTGCCAAATCCATGACTATCAATTGTATTAAGCAGTCCATTGAAATTAACCAATTTCAATTTCAATTTCACAATCCAGTGATTCTCCTGTCCCACCCACCCCCTGCAAAATGACCTGCCCTTAAATTAGTGAGTGCCTTTCCGGTATTGGTTTTAAATTTCATTTTCTCTAACTCATGTGTAAATTTCTACACTAACGCTTAAATTATTCTAATGGAATTTTGAGCTGCTTAGCTGTAATTGCGTCGCCTTTCTTATCTTATTCAGAATAGGTGTCTATCCAGGATGCCTTATTTTAGCATTATGCCATGTAAGTGACTTGTTCTATTTCTTTTCTTTATTCATGAAGATTGTCTAGTTAATACATGTCAAAATCCCATATTAACAGTCCCTGCTTGAGACTTCTCAAAATTTCTAATTTAATTTTGTACGGCTAAAAGAGAATTGCAAAATATCCAAGCTTAGTTTCTGCTATTAATTTTCTGGCAGGCTTTCTGGGATTATTGGTCTATGCAAGCCGATTTCAGATTATTATCTCAGTTTCCTGCTGTTCATTTTAGCCTTTCAATATATTTTTGACTCAGAAATGTCTCCATTTAAAAAACTCTCATTTATAGCTCTAGCAGCTAGCACAATGCCTGGCAAATAGTATATACTCAGCAATTATTGATTAATGGAATGGATGATTAAATCAATTAATTATTATATTTAGTAATCACTTTGTACATCAGTAATCCAAATAATTTCTAAGAGAAATTTAACATATATGAAAAGGTAAGTTAAGAATGAACACACTGTTTCTATAACTACCTCTCTTATGGTCTTTTTGAAATTTAATTCTTCCTATCAGACACACATCAATCTGATAATCAGACTCATATACTGAGCTTCCAATTGCTGATGATTAATAGAGCAGAATTTTATAAAATCCTGCAATGGATATTTTGTTGTGCAAGGAGAAAAATGTTATAACCAAGGGGTTTTTAATTACCAAGTGCTTTGTGTCACTAACTCATGCCTGACCCTGTCCCTTCCCACCTCTTGATTAGTCTGATGGTGCCAGACATGGCTCTGGGTCAAAAGCAGAAAACACCAGATGGTGCCATACTACTTAGAGATAAAAGAAAAACAAATAAAGCTCATTTGATGGGGTAGGAGGTGGGATAGCATTGAGTACATCATAGGACACCAAAATCTTTGGATGTGAAGGCTGGAATCTGGATACATTTCAGTGATTTACCTGTAGACTTTGAAGATAAAAAATCTTAAAGAAACGATTTACAATTTTACATTTGTTTAAAAAAAATGATCATATTTACCAATGAATGATTAATATCCTATATGGCAAAGACCACGGACTGCTTACCCAATGTCCTCTCTCCCCCTCTCCCATAGAAACATAACTCAGATTTTGCTCAGGGGGAACGTGTGCCAAGCTAAAAAGCTTTACTTCCCATCCTCTCTTGCAGTGAGGGGCTGGTCAATGAAATTTACATGGAAGTCTTTGATTGGTGTTTCCTGCAACTCTCTTTAAAGAGAGTTTTTCGGAAATTGCAGTGAGCTGGGATCGCGCCACTGCACTCCAGCCTGGCGATAGAGCGAGACTCTGTCTCAAAAAAAAAAAAAAAAAAAGAGAGTTTTTCATGCCAATGAGAGAAGAGATTGTTTGCCCCTTGTCTTTCCCTTTCTATTCTCCTAAAATGCAGACCTACTGACTGGAGCTCTGGCAGACATTCTGTGACCTCAAAGATGTAAGCAACATGCTGAGGAATGCAGAGTGGAAGGAAGAGCTTGGGTCCCTCATGACTTGCTGAAGCTACCTTATCCATCCTGGATCGGCAAGACTAATAATTTTTTTTTACACCAGAGGGAAAAAAAGGCTTTAATTTATTTAAGCCACTATACTAGGTTCTTAGTCACTAGCACCAACATAATTTCTAGCTGATACAGCCTAGAATTTTAAAGATTGGTTCACTCATAAGACAAACATTTATTAAGTACCAAATGTGTGCAAGAAACAGGGAAAGGCATTATGGAGAACTCGAAAATGGATCAGACAAGGATTTGTCTTCCAAGTAGTCAACTGTCTACTGAAGGAGATGAGAGGTGTACACCTACAATGGTAACACAAGATACAAAGTAGAAAGAATCACAGAATAGCTGACAATAGGCTCTCAGCCTAGGAGACTTCCCGAAGAAAGTGAGCTGTGCAGATTGTGAACTGAGCAAACTTGAAAAAAAAAATGCCATCACAGTGTACACAAAAGAAGAGGAAAAGGGTATATTTTCTTTAGCGGAAAAGATACATATGATTGATAATTCCTCCTGTCTGTTTCCTACACAATTCGTCAGTATTTAAGAGCCACTAGAGACCAAAAGTGAAAGATACCACTAGGAGCTTTGCCAACTCTTGTCAGTGCTTGAACCAAGCACTCTGTAGAAGAAATTCCTCATGTCACATCAATGGAAGGAAACAATTAAAGTGATGTAAGAACTGTTACCTCCACCAAGTGGGAGCTGAACAGTTTATCCCAGGCACTGACAAGTGTCAGAATTAACTGTCCTGCTTCTCACTCAAATCCACCCTTGCAGGACATAATTAAGTATGTATTCCAGCATTCCCCAGAGTCTCTGAGTGGCTCTACTCCATTAAATTCCCATTTTTATAATATGAAGACTATTTCCTGTTATTATATACAAAAATAATCTCCCAGCCTTTTGAGGTCTGAGATAGCCTCCTTCCTTTCTCCTTTTACCAGCTTTTCACTGCAGCAAGTGTTACCAAACTTCCCTGATCTTTCTCTCACCAGGTGCCTGTGTCTATGGATAGGGGAATATGACCAACCTGAAAAGGCTCTTAACAGGTATCAGAACACTGCACTGTAGATGGGACTTTACTGTTATCTGTGACTTGGTTTACATCCTGGGGCTATGATTCTCATATCTTCCACCAAAGGGAAAAGCACTTACCTTTCACCTATCTGAAAAGACACTTAACAGGTATCAGAACATCTGTGCTTTAGATGGGACTTTACTATTATCTGTGACTTGGTTTACATCCTCAGGCTATGATTTTCATGTCTCTCACCAAAGGGAGTGTCACTAGTAAATCTGTAAGGCTGCTCTCACCTCTAAATATGTCACTAAATCTACAATTGCTTGTAAATTATCACTCACCTGACATTACGGCTCTAGTCAGCTCCAATTTCCTGTAAAGTCTCCGTTGAGGCCAGTGCTTTATGATCTATTATACAAGAAGATATATTTAATTTCAATGACCACATATTTCATTTCTGGAAGTTCAGTCTGGTTCTTTTTCAAATAATTTTTGTCTTGATACTAAAGATGTTCTTGTGTTATTTGACTCCTTGTTTTATAATCTTGATCTTTTGCTAATATTTATTTATTATATTTTCCGAAATTCTGAGAGTCTAATCTTGCTGACTATTGTGTCTGTTGACTCTTGGTCAGGATGAATTGTTTCCTCATATTATTGTAATTTAGGTTTATGAGTTTCCATTTGGTGGTCATTCCATGTGGTCTGGGTTCAGGTATATTTCTCTAAAGATGTTTTGAGTTCCTTCCACCAGGTGCCCAGCAGTAGTATCATCCTAGGATCACTAATTCTTATGTTAATGTATCTACCTAGGGGTTACTGGCTTACATGGGTAATGTAATTTAGAATACCAGACAAACACTGGGAACATTTTTCCCTCATTTTATTCTTTTCTTTTCTTTCTTCTCTTTTTTTTTTTAAATTTATTTTTATTTTTAAAGATGGGGTTTCACCATATTGGTCAGGCTGGTCTCAAACTCCTGACCTCAGGTGATCCACCCACCTCAGCCTCCCCAAGTGCTGGGATTACAGGCGTGAGCCACCGCGCTGGGCTTTTTTTTTTTTTTTTTAAGATGGAGTCTCACTCTGGAGTGTAGTGGTGCAATCTCGGCTTACTGCAACCTCCGCCTCCCGGGTTCAATCAATTCTTCTGCCTCAGCCTCCCAAGTAGCTGGGATTACAGTCACACACCACCATGCCCAGCTGACTTTTTTGTACTTTTATTAGAGATGGGGTTTCACCGTGTTTGCCAGGCTGGTCTGGAACTCCTGACCTCACGTGATCTGCCTGCCTTAGCCTCCCAAAGTGCTGGGATTACATCCCTGATTTTATTCTAACTGGAGTGCAAACCAAAACACAAAAGCTTTCTTTTATCTTCCTGTGTCTGTAATTCTTTTTATAGTCTAACATGTCTCCACAGTATAGCTTTATCCAGGGTCTCAGTTCAACCTTCCCATTTCCTTTATGACATCAGGTCCTATCCTGGACAGCAGGTGACCATTAAAATCCAAGCTGCCTCGCTACTGAGACCAGTACATCATTTTTGCCCCTAAGGCAACTGCAGCGTCAGCTCACCATATCTCTGCTTGTTGATTATCTCTTTGTTGTCCACCCTGTGAACTCGCCATAATTTCTTGCCAGCTGGACAATGTATTTTTAAAATATTTGTCATATTTCATTGTTCCAAGGTCTATTCTAGCAGGTTGAAGTCCAAAGATATTTGTTTAAAAAATGAATTGCAGGCCAGGCACAGTGACTCATGACTGTAATCTCAGCACTTTAGGAGGCTGAGGCAGGTGGATCCCTTGAGCCCAGGAGTTTGAGACCAGCCTGGGCAACATGACAAAAAACCCATCTCTACAAAAAATACAAAAATTAGCCAGGTGTGGTGGTACACCCCTGTAGTCCCAGCTACTCAGGAGGCTGAGGTGGGAGCATCATTTGAGCCCAGGAGGTCAAAGATGCAGTGAGCCATGATTGTGTCACTGTACTCCAGCCGGGGTGGCAGAGCAAGACCTTGTCTCAAGAAGGAAAGAAGGAAGGAAGGAAGGAAGGAAGGAAGGAAGGAATTGTAATCCTGCTCTCTCCATCTTAACTTACGTGATTCCTCATTTTCTGTTTTGTTCTTTCTCCCCACAAATTTCATAAAGGCAGGAACTATGTCTTCGTGTTGTGATTATTAATTTACAAAACTGCAAAGACTTTAATAGAATGTGCAGAAATTATATGCATAAGTTAAAGAGGAATTGTAATTCAAATACCTATGTAACCACATCCAGATGACAAAGAGAGCACCCCAAAAGTAAAAGGTAGCCATTATTCCAACTTTTAAAGTATTTATTTCCTTGCTTTTCTTTATAGTTTTACCATCTGTATGTGCGTGTGTGTGTGTATATATATGTATATACCCAAACAATGTGGTTTACTTTTACATAAAGTTGAACTTTAAATGGAATCAATGGGATTATATAGTAAATACCAACTTGTAACTTGCGTGTTTCACTGAACATTGAGTCTGTGACATTCATCCATTTTGTTCTGTCTAGCCGTAGTTCACTGATTTTCATTTCCCTGTAGGACTGTAACACAATTTAATTATCTGTTCTCTCTTTATGAACATTTGAGTTATTTTCAGAATTTGGCTTTTATGCAAATTGCTGCTGTAAACGTTTTGGTTCCTGTAAATTAATGCACGTGTGCAAAAAGCTCCTCTAGAAAAGATAATTAGAAGTGGAATTGCTGTGGAATTATATGACACGTCCTCAATATTTAGCAGGGTGGATCCAATCAGAAGAAAGAAACCACACAATTATTTTAAACACAACAGGTTTAGTTTAATATAAACTCCTCCCGCAAAGGGGGAGTTTAATATAAAGAATTATTAAGTTGGCATAAAGGAGTAACTATAGAAAATAAGAAAACTTGCATAGTGCCCTAGGGCCAAGAAAGAGTTACCCAAGGAAGAATAAGCTTGCAAGGGACTCCCTCTCCAAAACTGTCGGAAATTTGTTGGTTTGCAGTGGTGGAAAAAAACAGGAAGTAGCTCTCCAAAGTGCAGGCTGGTGGCCTGTGTGTGAGTGTACAGCAGGCCTGAGGGCACCTGAAACACAGTGACCCTGTTGAGCTGACATGGGGGCTGTGAGGTCGCTGAGGGACTTTGCACCCTGGGCATGTGGAAGGGCCCGTTCCCACCTGCTCTGTTGACCCACTGAGCCTCCTCCAGAAGCTGCAGAAGCGCCCCTCCCTCCTGCAGCTCCTGCCTAGCGCCCTCTACTGAGAAATCTCAACATCGTGCTCACTTAAGGAGAAATGATTAAAGAAATTTCGTCATCTCAAACTTGTATTGAAAAGTGAATTGGAGCTGAAAAGCAATACATTGACAACTGTGCCATAATGTCATACTGTTTCCTAAAGTTGTCGTACCAGTTTGTGCTCACATTAGCAATGCATTTGAGTTCCCAAACTTATTTTAGATTTCATAATTTTAGCCAACCTGATGGGGTTGTAGGGTATCTCGCTGTTTTTTCAAGGTTCATTTCCGTGAATGCAAATGAAGATAACACCTTTCACCTGTTTATCAGACATCTGGAATGCCTCTTTATTGAGTTGCGTATCCAAATCCTATGCGCATGTTTCTACTGAGCTGTCTGCCTTATTCTCACTGATTAGTAGGGGTCTTTAAAACTATATTAACATATATATATTCTTGAGATGAATCCTTCATCATCTATATTTATTGCAAATATATTCTCCCAGTCTCGTGTCTTTTGATGATGAGAAGCTTAGTTTTAATGTTGCCTTATTTATTAATCTTTTACTTTACGGCTAGATGGTTTACTATAATATTTAAGAGATATTTCCATATTCCCAAGTCTTAAAGATATCTGCTATATTATCTTCTAAACGCATTATAGGTTTGCTTTTGACATATAATTTACCTATAAATGATTTTTGAGTGTAATGTAAGGTATAGGACCATTTTTGATTTTATTCGTTTGTAAGAAATCCCAATTGTTTCAGCATCCTTTCATGAAAAAGCCATTCTTTCATCATTTATTGGCAATGCCAACTCTGTTGTATATCAGGTGTCCATATGTGTCCAGGTGTATTTTGGGGCTCTCTCTCTGTACCACTTGTCTGTTTGTCTATTCCTGAGCCAATCCTATACCTTCTTAATCCTTCTAGTGATGTATTAAGTCATCAACATCGTACAGGGCAAATATTTTCACCCTGCTTTTCTTCTTTAAGAATGTCTCAGCTGGATGGGCATGGTGGCTCATGCCTGTAATCCCAGCACTTTGGGAGGCCAAGGTGGGAGGATCACCTGAGGTCAGGAATTCGACACCAGGCTGGAAAACATAGTGAAACTCTATCTCTACTAAAAATACAAAACTTAGCTAGGGGTGGTGGTGCGCACCTGTAGTCCTAGCTACTCGGGAGGCTGAGGCAGGAGAATTGCTTGAATACACGAAGTGGAGGTTGCAGTGAGCCGAGATCATGCCACTGCACTCCAGCCTGGGTAACAGAGCAAGGTTCTGTCTCAGGAAAAAAAAAAAAAGTCTCAGCTATTAGTCCATATTAATGTCAGAATCAGTTTGCCAAGCACAATAACTTAAACAATTATGTATTTGTTGTGTTTGCACTAAATCTATGGATTGATTTGGGAAATTTTGATAAGGTTATAATATTGAATCTTCCAATCCAGAAACTTGTTACAGTAGTCTCCCCTTATCCACTGTTTTGCTTTCCACAGTTTCTGTTACTTTTGTTCAGCCACAGTCCCAAAATATTAAATGGAAAATTCCAGAGATAAACAATTCATAAGTTTTAAATCTGCACTGTTCTGAGTGGGGGGATGAAATCTCATACTGTCCTGCTCTGTGTAGCCCAGAAAATGAGTCATCCCTTTGTCCAGAGGATCCATGCTGTACCCGCCCCCCACCCATCAGTCATTTAGTGGCCATCTCAGTTATCAATGCCAACTGTTGCAGTATTGCAGTGCTTGTGTTCAAAGAACCTTTGTTTTATTTAATAATGGCCCTAAAGCGCAAGGGGAATAATGCTGACATATTGTCATAATCGTTTTATTTTATTATTTGTTGTTTTTAATCGCTTGCTGTGCCTAAATTATAAATTAAACTTTATTATAGGTTTGTGTGCACAGGAGAAAACAATATATATAGAGTTCAGTACTATTTGCAGTTTCAGGCATCCATTGGGGGTCTTGGAATGTATCCACTATGGGTGAGGGGGGACTACTATGTTTCTCCATTATATTTTCTTTGATCTCTCTTAATAAAGATTTATTGTTTTCTCCATAACATTTTTGTTAGATTTTCTTCCTAGGTACATTATATGTTTTGGTGCTATCGTAAATTTATCTTTTTATCCCCATTTTCCAATGCTTTGATGCTGGTGTAAAGAAATGTAATTTTGATTTTTTCATATCCAGAAAAATTGCTCATCTCTCATTAATTCTAATAATAATATATGCAGTTCTAATTAAAAATGTCTATTACATAAGCATATCAGTCACTAATAATGATGGTTTTGCTCCTTCCTTTCTAGTTCTTATACAATCCATTTCTTTCTCTTTTCTTACTTTATTGGCTGGGACCACCATCACGATGCCAAATCGAGGCGATGATAGTAGGAAGCTTGTATTGCCCTGATCTCCACCTAACATCACCATTAAGAATAATATGTGTATGATTTTGGAAGATAACTATCAAGGAAGTTCCTTTTTATTCTCACTCTGATAAGAAGTTTTAAATCATGAATGTATGCTGAATTTTATCAAATGCTTTTTTCCATTTCTATTGAGAAGATGTTATGATTTTCTTCTCTAATGTGGTAATGCGGTAACATGGTGGATTATTTTAGTTGATTTTTTTCTTTCTTTTCTTTCTTTTTTTTTTTTTTAGAGACAAGTTCTCACTCTGTTGCCCAAGCTGGAGTGCAGTGGCACAATCATAGCTAACTGCAGCCTCGAACTCCTGGGCTCTAGTAATCCTCTCACCTCAGTCTCCTGAGTAGCTGGGAGTATAGGCACACACCATCACATCCAGCTTTTAAAATTATTATTATTATTGTAGAGACGAAGTCTTGCTATGTTGCCCAAGTTGGTCTCAAACTCCTGGCTTCAAGTACTCCTCCCACCTCAGCCTCCCAAAGCCCTGGGATTACAGGTGTAAGCCACCAGGCCCAGCCTATCTTAGTTATTTCTAATGTAAAACCAACTTTGGACTCCTGGTATATGGCCAACTTGGTCATAATGTACTATGCCTTTAGAAACTGCTAAATTCAGTTTGCAGATATTTGGATTACGAGTTTTGTGTCTGTGTTCGTGAGTGAGATTGCCTGTAATCTTCTTTTCATGTATTGTCTTTGCCACATTTTAGTAACAAGGTTATGCTAGTCTTAAGAGTTGGGAAGTAGCTCTTCTTTTTCTATTTTGTGAAAGAGTTTGGCTAAGACTGCAATTATTTTTTTCCACGAATGTTTGGTAGAACTGGTTGGTAAATCTAGGCCTGGAATTCTTTTAGGAGGAACATTCGAGGAACATTTTGGACTATGGATTTAGTTGCTTTAATTATTATAAATAAGTAGGATGAACATATGGCTTATCCTCCAAACTGGAGCACTTTTGAGAATTAAAGGGGTTATGAAAATAATTAATGGACATTAATCTATAATAGTTATAAACTGGGACTGTCCCAGGCAAAATGGGATGTATGGGCACCATAATTGAAAGATTTCCTATATCTTATTATAGATTTTCTGTTTCTTCCTGAAGAAACTTTGGTAGGTTATATATTTCTTAGAAGATTATCTTGTTTTGCCTACATTTTTCAAGTTCCTGTTAATCTTGTGCTATCTTTTAAATATCTACAATATACCTAAGTGTGTCTCCTTTCCGTTTCTAAATATTGATTATTTGTGCCTTCTCAGTTTTTTTTAAATCATTCTTGACAGATATTTAAATTTTGTTAAAATCAATGAAGCAGCTTTTCGCTTTGTCAAATCTATTATATATTCTCTTTCTATTTCAAAGACTTCTTTTATCTTCATTGTTTTTTTCTTGCTCAAGCATATCCAACTTCTTGAGATTAATGTTTACTTAATTAATTTCCAGATTCTCTGAATATACTTATTTTGAAATTATGTTATAACTTTTATATGTGATACTGTTATGATTCTGTTCAAAATATGTTCTAATATTTTTATGATTTTGTTTTGAAACATGATTGTCTTTTAATCCATAACATATTAATTTTTCTCATTCAAATTTTTGCTGATCGCTAGCATAATTGTCTTATAATCTAAGAACACACATTGTATGATTTTAAACCTTTGAAATGTATTGAGACTTGCTTTTATTTGTCCATTTGTATTTAATAAATGATCTGTATATTTGAAATATATAATATCCTGCAGTAGTTAGGTGATCTCACTATGTCAATAGTATTATCTTATTCAAACCTTTTATGTCTTCACTGATTTTTTATTGTAATTTTATTTTCTTTAAAACTATATTTTCCTTAATATAGCTATACTAGTTTTCTTTGGCTTAGACTTTTTTGGTATATCTTATATAACCCTTTAACTTTTAACTTTTCTATATCCTCATATTTCTAAAACATGTTTCTTTTCTTTTTTTTGTGAGACGGAGTCTTGCTCTGTTGCCAGGCAGGAGCACAGTGGCACAGCCTCGGCTTGCTGTAACCTCCACCTCCCAGGTTTAAGCGATTCTTCCACCTCAGCCTCCCAAGTAACTGGGACTACAGGCGCGTGCCAAACACCCAGCTAATTTTTGTATTTTTAGTAGAGACGAGGTTTCACCATGTTGGCCAGGATGGTCTCCATCTCTTGACCTCGTGATCCACCCGCCTTGGCCTCCCAAGGTGCTGGGATTACAGGCGTGAGCCACCTCACTCTAAAACATGTTTCTTATAAATAACATGGAGATAGAATTTGTCTTTATTAAGTCTGAAAATCTTTTAGCTGGAGCATTTAATTTATTTACATGAAATGTAATTAACACTACATTGTTAAGGCCATGACATTGCACTATTCCTAAAGGCACAACTCACATTTTATATGTATGAGAGTTTAAATCTGCAAACATATTTTGTGCTTTCTATTTGATACACCCATTCCATGGTTTTTTTCTCATTTTTTATCTTATTTTGGATATACTGAGTATTTTAATCATTCCAAATTTTCTCCTTTAAATAGTTTTAAAGCTGTGCATTTTGTTTATTTATTTTAGTAGTCACCTTAGAAATTATAATATGCTGCTTAATAAAGTCTATAAAGTTAACAGATTCCTTAACTTTCTCCTCATAATAAAAGAACATTGGGGCAGGCATGGCAGCTCATGCCTGTAATCCCATAACTTTGAGAGGCTGAGGCAGGTGGATCACCTGAGGTCTGGTGTTCAAGACCAGCTTGGCCAACATGGTGAACCTCCATCCCTACTAAAAATAAAAAAAATTAGCCAAGTGTGGTGGTGGTTGCCTGTAATCCCAGCTACTTGGGAGGCTGAGGCAGGAGAATCACTTGAACCCAGGAGGCAGAGGTTGCAGTGAGCCAAGAGCATGCCATTGCACTCCAGCCTGGGCAACAAGAGCAAAAATCTATTAGAAAGAAAGAAAGAAAGAGAGAGAGAGAGAGAAAGAAGAGAAAGGAAGGAAGGAGAAAGAATACTTTAATTCTTTTTACTTAATTCCCAACTTACAAATTATTATTCTATGTATTTTAATTATTCTTTTTAACCCATTAAGACATTGTTATTATTATTTTATTAATCAGTATTTGCTTAGATACATCAATATATTTACCACTCTCTTTCCTCTTCATTCCTTTTCAAACCTACATGGGGGGTCAGACATTATTCTGAATGTTTCTGTGAAGGCAATTTTTAGATGTAATTAACATTTAATTGGTGAATTTTGAGTAAAGCAGATTACCATCCATAATGGGGGTGGGCCTTATCCAAACAGTTGAAGACCTTAATAGAATAAAAATCAACCTTTCCTGAGCAAAAAGAATTTCTGACCCTGACTGACTGACCTTGGACTCAAACTACAACTCTTCTCTGGGTCTCCAGCCTGCCTGCTACCCTGCATGTTTTGTATTTATCAAGTCTCCATAATCACATGCACCAATTCCTTAAAATAAACAGCTCTCTCTCTCTCTTTTTCTCTTTCTGTCTCTCTGTCTCTCTCTGTCTCTGTTGTCTTTCTCTCTCTCTCTCTCTCTCTCTCTCTCTCTCTCTCTCTCCCCCTCTGAACTGGGCACAAGCATGGAGAGCACATCTGTACAGAGAGAAGCAGCAGGATGGGGGGCTTCAGAGGGCTGAGTCCAAGAAAAAATGAAATGGATAGACTGGTTTGAGTGTGTGGAAAACTGTATTGCAGGCATTTGACATTACTGTTGTGGATGTGGGAACATTTAGTCACGGGTTTCAGGAAAACAACAAGTTGAAAACAAAGCAATTATTAACTCCAGGTAAAATAAGAAATTGTATAAGGCAGGAAAATATAATCACAGCACAATACTAAACAATGTTTAAATAGTCACAACAATGAAATCTATGGATTTAACAAAAAACTGTGATGGTCCACATGGGGAGATATGTAAATCTTTGCCTGAGGTTGCTAGCACTCTAGATCTGGGTGACAGGAGTTTAGCATCTTAACACTCCATATACAGCTTTCCTGTAACCTTCTCCTTTTTAGTCTAGTAGCCCACCCTGTTGTACCTAATGCTACTCTCTAGTTTTTCTCCTGAGAATATAATTCCATTTTCACTGAAGTGAGAGAGGATACTGTTGGAAATAAGAGCTCGGAGTCACAAAGAAAATAAGCACTCAAATAAAGGATTTCTTAGCAAGATAAATTTGCTTCTGCAGAAGGGTGCTGCTTGTTCTTCCAGTCACTGTGAGGGCATACTGGACAAAGCGGGGAAGGGGTTTTTATCCATAACGCAGTCAGTCCCTGCTGCTGTGTCCAGTCCCCATTGGCTGGGGTCAGACAGCACAATCTAAGCCGATCCTGATTGGCTACTTTAAATGGAGTCGGGGTGAGGGCTACAGCAGTGGGAAGAGCGGTAAGCCCAATGCCTGGAAGTCCTCAGGAACGGTATCTATTAACTGCTTTTTCCTGCATATAGGCCATAATTTTGTTTTGTGCACGTGGTGAATTTTTTTGTTGAGATTTGGACATTTTGAACAACATAATGTGGCAACTCTAGAAATCGTATCCCCTCCTCTCCACTGAGCTTTGTTATTGGTTTTGTGACTTTGCTGGACTAATCTATAAAGTCTGTATTCTTTTTTGTGTGCGGCCATTAAAGTCTCTGCTTGGATAGTTTAGTGCTTAGCTAATGATTGCACACATATTTTCTTAAATGCTTTCAACCAATAAATCCTCTAGCCTTTGCTGAGAGGTGTATGCTGGCGTATGCCTTGTACATTGTGGTAGGTAGTTTACAATTCTTCCTTAGCCTTTATTTTCTGCTTGCAACTAAGGGTCAGATAGAAGTGAGAGATTAGAGTCTCTCAGGTGTTTTCTGAGTGTGTTCACAGCCCTGCATGCACATGCATATCTTGCATGACATTCTGGATTCATAGGTCTATGTCAAAGATTTTCAAGGAACTATATGGACTCTGATTTCCCATGTTTCCTTTCAACTTTTGTGGTTAGCTTCTTGTTAGTACCAAACAGTTTCATCACCTCAGGTAACTGTGACATTCAACAGTTGCTACCGATTGTTTTCCACAAATGCACTAGGGATAGGGCTGTTTGCACAGAGCAAGTTCTGAGCTGGGTCAAATAAAGACAAGCCCTGAGAATGGAACTTTTCAAGGTGCCTCCAGATGGGTCAAATAATGACATTTTACTTAGCATGGGGCTTTTGAGATGATCTAAACCCATTCTGCCCTGTCCCGTGGCTGCTGGATGGTTTTCAAAGCTACTGTAGTTGTGAGACTGTTGGCTTACCAGGCTACTGTAGTGCTGGAGAGAAGGAGATGGGAATTGGGCAGATCAAAATGCCGTAAAGCTTACTGTACTCACCAAGATTCAGTAATTTTTCTTGAATAAATACTCCTTGGATTGTTGTAAGCTTTTGGTGAATTTCTGGAGTTGGTTTTAACCATTTTTGCCAGGGTGCTCCCTTTTATGGAGAAGGAGGTTTTCTATCACTCTAGAAGTGCTTCTCCCAGATTTATTTTTATTGCTCATTATCCTGAATAGGCCCCTCAGCCTCCAGGTGTCTAAATCTTTGAGCACAGTGTCGTATTTTCAACAAATATCTTACAAGTATTATGACAAGGTAAGGCAAAAGGCCAAACATACATTTGAAATGGTGAATATATAAGAACAGGCTCTGATATTCTTAAAAGTTCTGCTCCAAGGAGGTCTTCTCCCAGGGGTGGGTATACATCCGAAGTGTCTAAAACCCGCCAATTCCTCATTTTATGTGAGAGCTAAATCTTCTGCATAAATGAAAGTAAAATATTTAGACCTGCTTTCCTACCTAAGTGTGAAATCATGTTGGGAACCCAAACCCCGGGGAAATTGTGTTGTTTTAATCTTACATGTGAATTAATTTGAAGCTGAAGTGTTTATATAGAGGTATAGGAGGAATAAGCTGTGGAGGGAGCGGGGTAACATTTCTGCCTGGTGGATGCATAGGTGCTTATTACTGATACTCTTCATATATACTATACATATACACTTATATATAGTATGAATATATGCAAATAGGCATCACTTGCTTTGCAGGTTCAGCTATGATAATGTCAGCTATTTAGTTGAAGAACACCTGTACCTCAAAATATGGTTAAAATTTTAGTTACTGGATGGGGCATGGTGGCTCATGCCTATAATTACAGCACTTTGAGAGGCTGAGGTGGGAGGATTGCTTGAGCCCAGGAGTTTAAGACCAGCCTGGGCAACATAGTGAGATCCTGTCTCTTCAAAAAATAAAAATACAAAAATTAGCCAGGCTTAGTGGTGTACACCTGCAGTTCCAGCTACTTGGGAGGCCCAGGTGGAAAGATCGCTTGAGGCTGGGAAGAAGAGGCTCTAGTGAGCCACGGTTGTGCCACTGCACTCCAGCCTGGGCAACAGAGTGAGAGCCTGTCTCAAGGTGACTACTATCTAGGTGATAAAATAAAATAAAAACAAAAAACAAATTTCAGTTATCATGGCATATTAGTGGACATATAGTACAATCTTTGCTTCTAGCTCTTTAGTCCATAAATCCCTACGTAAACAGTAGACATCCATAACAACCAGTGACCAATCAAAGCAGTTCTTTCAAAATTTGTCAGTGACAGGTCATTGCACATGTTAGCTTAGGCACTGACAGCAAAGTGTGCAACTGTGTTGCTTCCTTTTCTCCAAGTGATAAACTCACAAAGCATTATATTAAAATGGATAATTGAAAGGGAATGGGTCAACAAAGATGAAAGTGCAGCAAAGAAATAAAAAAATGATAAAGATAGAATTGAAGTGAAATTCGAATTGAATGCAAATAAAGTAATACAGAAGAAATAGGCAACTGTGGGAGTGCTGACTTTCCAGAGACTCTAGATATGCAATCAGTGAAACTTACTCAAAGCACACTGAAATAAGGAAAGCGGCTGTGACAAAAAGGATGAGGACGTCCCGGAGGAAGTGAGGTCCACAAAAAAATTTTACATTAAAGGAACTCTCTGAGACCTTGCACGGCATTGGAAGTGCAAAGGATAAAATACTGCCTGTAATCCAAATGTGGTGTTTTGCCAAGGCACAGAAAAGGTGTTCTCTTGGTGTATAAGAATTATACTAGAAGAAAAGTACTGTTCAAGTTATCCTTAACAAGTTTTATTTTTGCAAAGACATAAAATAATTTTCGATGTTTGAATGTTTTAAACTGGTAATCTTTTTTCATTTTCGTATGCAATGTATTTGTAACCATTAGTTAACTGAGTTTCGAATGGTTCTTTTGTTGTTGCTGTTTCTTGCCAAGACAAAGACTTGCTCTGTCACCCAGGCTGGAGTGCCGCGATGCGACGTTGGCTCATTGCAACCTCGGCTTCCCGGGTTCAAGTCATCCTCCCACCTCAGCCTCCTGAGTAGCTGGGACTACAGGTGCACACCACCACACCTGGCTAATTTTTTTTTATTTTGTAGAGACAGGGTCTCACTGTGCTGCCCAGAGGTGGTCTGGGAACTCCTGGGCTCGGGCCATCCTCCCTCCTGGGCCTCCCAAACTGCTGGGATTACAGGCGTGAGCCACCGCGCCTGGACTGCTTTGAATGTTTTGAGAACAGCTGTTTAAAGTCGCGGAACAATCTTGATTTTTCCCACTGATTACTAAGGTAGTTTTTCAGGGTTCAGTCATTTCCAGCGTCCAGAAGAATTACCGTATCCGCAATATGCATTATATGTCAATGTGAAATTGTCAACAACCACTTTGGGGTAGAACACATACATTGATGGTTTTACAAAGCAATAGGCTTTTTGTTTTTGTTTTTGTTTTTAATCCGCGCTGTAAGCGTGTTGGGATTCTCCTTGGGTGCTAACGGTTGAAAAGGAGTTCCCGCCAGCGCCTGGAAACACCGCAGCACGCGGGGGCGCAGGGCCTGGGCAGGGCTGCTGGTGCGCAGGTGGCCCGGCCTCGCCCCGCGGCTCCGGTGCCCGGGCCGCGCCAGCCCGGCCGCGCGCGAGACCCGCACCCGCCCGCCGGCGCGCGCCGGGGGCCACGGCCTGCGGGGCTGGAAGGGGCGGCGGCGGCGGGAGCTGCGGGCCACGCGCAGCGGCGGCGGGAGCGGCCGGGCACGCACGGCGACGGCGGCGGCGGCGGGAGCGGGAGCCCGGGCCACGCACGGCCGCAGCGGCGGGCGCGGCGGGCGCGGGAACGGCGGGAGCTGTGGCGGCGGCGGCGGCGGATGGCCCAGAGCTGATCTATGCGGCGCCTGGAGGGGCTGTGTCTGCGGCGGCGGCGGCGGCGGCGGGGCCCTGCCCGCGAGCGGAGCGGGGACAAGATGAAGTACCAGAAATACCTGACGGTGCTGCAGATGGCCATCGGCGTCACCCCCTCCAACCGCGGCAGCCTCCTGCCGCTCAAGAGGAAGCTGTGGTGAGGCGGCCGCGCGGACGCGGAGCCCCAGCCGGGCCGGGCGCGGGCCGGGGCGGCGGGGCGGGGGCCGGAGCGGGAGCGGGAGCGGGAGCCGGAGCGGGGACCGGAGCTGGAGCGGGAGCGCGAGCGGGGGCCGGGGCGGGGGGCGAGGCCGCGGCTGCCGGGCCCGACGGGGCGCGGGGCGCGCGGGGCGCAGCAGCCATGGCCCAGCCCGGGGCCGAGCGCCGCCTGGTGCCGCGCGCCGGCGGGCGGCTTCGGCCGAGACCCTCGCTGTGCCTGCGGCGGGGAGCGGCCGGGACTCCGGCACCCGCACACCGGCGTCGGCCTCCCGCCTCGGTCCTGTCTGCTCCGTTCCGAAGGCTTCTGACTCAGAATTTCCAGCCAGGCTCTCGAGGAGACAGCAGAGAATTCATTAGTATCCCCGTGTGCGTTCCTAGTTATTTTTCAAAAATTCATCTGCTGCTCAGTGCATAGTAGAGGACGAGCGAGGCAAGGGGAGTAAGTTCCGAGATTAGTGCATTGTCAGGGACTGTATTCCAAACTGCATGCGTTCCAGTTCCTCCGACCTGGAAACTGTTACTGAGGTAATGCGCAGAGAACACCCGTAAAGAAAAACGTCTGGATCTTACTGGTTTACGCTGCTGATTATCTACAGCATTGTGTATTGCATTTTATTCATAATATTTCGTAATCCATGCGGAATCCCAGGGGCCACCTAGGTATCCCACTGGCTTCAGATTTAGGCTTAAGGTTCTTTTGCAAAAGAAATAAGTAAACGGAAGACGACTGCAGAAAAAAGATGCCAGTTGTCATGACAGTCAGTGGTTATTTTAATTTTAAAATTGGTGGTCAGTGCAGCTCATAAAGGTTTTATTCCATTCATTTGAATGCAGTCTAATTTAACCCTAGGGTTATAGAGAAAGGAGATGAGGCTGCTTTTAAATAATTGAGGAAAGTAATTCCTGCCATCTAAGACAGTATGAAAGAATGATCCTTAGTGATAAGCCAAGAAAAAGATGGGTTAAGAAAAAGAATCCCAAAAGTGGAGAATTTTGAAGGTAAGACAAATATAGGCAGCAAAGTTCAGATTTCAGCTGTGCCACTTACTGTGTGACCTTAAGCGAGTCCCTGGAGTGTCCATTTCTTCCTCTGTAAAATGAGAATCGTGCCATCTCCCTTATGGGGATATATACACGTCAACTCTGATAATGAATACAAAGGTGTCTACCACTGGCCTGGCTTGATAATAGGTAAATGTTAGTGTCTTTCCGCCCCCACCAATTTGTCTTTTTAAAAAAGAAATTTATTCCCCAAAAGATGTTTTAATGTGCCAGGCACAGTGGCTCACACCTGTTATCCCAGCACTTTGGGAGACAGAGGTGGGCGGATCACCTGAGGTCTGGACTTCAAGACCAGCCTGACCGACATGGTGAAGCTCCATCTCTACTAAAATAAATAAATAGAAATAAATAAAAATAAATACTAAATTAGCCAGGCGTGGTGCCGGATACCTATAATCCCAGCTACTCAGGAGGCTGAGGCGGGAGAGTCGCTTGAATCCAGAAGGGGGAGGTTGCAATGAGACAAGCTCATGCCACTGCACTCCAGTGGGTAAGAGTGAGACTCCGTTTCAAAAAAAAAAAAAAAAAAAAAAAAAAGATATTTTTCCGTTTCAAAAAAAAAAAGAGAAGAAAGATATTTTAATGTGATGAGCAGCAAGTGACAACACTTAAAAGACAAGGCTAGCAGCAGTTGAATTAAGACATGTCTGTGGGAGAAGATGTTAGCAAATAAATGAAGACTCACTACAGTGAAGGGAGAAGGTGTAACACTTGAAGATTGTTTCTCAGATTGCTGGTATATGGGTGTATGGGAGATATCAGCTCCAAGTCTTATCTCCCATTTTGCTTTTCTCTTGTGCACTTATCAACTACTATCATACTGTTTATTGTATTTATTTTTCATATGTATTCTCCCTCTCCTCCCTAATATGTAAGTTGCATGAGGAAGGGCTTTTGTCTGTTTCATCCATTGCCGTAAAGCCCCTGCAACTGACGTCTGGTACAAAATAGCTTCTCGGTAAATATTTGTTGAATAAATGGATTTTTAATTATTTGTGACTGGGAAATAGTATATTAGGGAAATCTGTTTTCTTGATGTTCAGTATAAAAAATTTTATTATTTATTTATTTAGTTAGTTTTGTTCTTATTGCCCAGGCTACAATGCAATGGCTAGTCTCAGCTCACTGCATCTTCCGCCTCTGGGGTTCGAATGATTCTCCTGCCTCAGCCTGCCGAGTAGCTGGGATTAAAGGTGCACGCCACCGTGCCCAGCGATTTTATTTTTGTATTTTAAGTACAGATAGAGTTGTACCATGTTGGCAAGGCTGGTCTCCAACTCCTGGTGTCAGGTGATCCACCTGCCTTGGTCTCCCAAATTGCTGGAATTACAAGCGTGAACCACTGCGCCTGGCCCAGTTTAAAAATCAAGGTGTGGGAATAATATTTGAGGAACTATTAGACATCAATATTAGCAGCATTTGGTCACAAAGTTAGGAAACTAGGTTTATTCTTTTTCATCAGTGGGGTGCTGCTTCTGAAAACATTCTCCAAACACAGAATTTCTGAAGAGAGGACACAAGGAAATAAAACCCGGGTAACTTTTATATCCAGGAAATTCATGTTTCAGGTAGGCAGTGAGTTAAGGCCAGGGATAAAAACCATCTTACTAAGAGGTGGCCTGGAAAAGGCAAGCAGCTTTTGTTGAGCTTTTCCGTGATCTTAGATAATCATTTCACAATTTCCACTCAAAGTTAACTTGCAAATGTACGTTCATCTAATTTTACAGTGGCAAAGGGAAGGGCATGCTCTATGAATACTCTGGAGTGAGTGGCTCTTTTAAAGAGAGATGTAGAATACTTTATATTCTTAAGTTGGAGAACATTGTGTTACCAGATTCATATTTCTCTTGTACCCTTTGGATTTATTTTCTAGATGATGTTTCATTTTGCTAGTTTCATAGCAACTGCACGTGGAGCATTTGAGACATAAGGTACCATCATATGTCTAAAAGATAGTAGGATGTACGTCCTGACTCTAGAGTGGTGGGCGGAAACCAACAGCAGACATCAACAATGCCTGTCAGACCTTGGAATGCACCAGCTTGTGCCTGTTTGCAAATGTGAGGGCCAGGCGTGATGGCTTATGCCTGTAATCCCAGCACTGTGGGAGGCCAAGACTGGTGGATCACTTGAGGTCAGGAGTTCGAGACCAGCCTGGCCAACATGGTGAAACCCTTTCTCTACTAAAAATATAAAAATTAGCCAGGCGTGGTGGTGTGTGTCTATAATCCCAGCTACTCAGGAGGCTGAGGCGGGAGAATCTCTTGATCCCAGAGGCCGAGGTTGCAGTGAGGCAAGATTGTGCCATTGCACTCCAGCCTGGGTGACAGAGCAAGACTCCGTCTCTGAATAAATAAATAAATGCGAGGATGTATTACCAAAACTGATCAAGGCATATGTGAAGATTTATATGAAGATATTTATGTATCTGCGTTTCTCTGTTTTTATGGCAGTTTGTATGAAAAGGCTTCTGCCAGTGTAAAGGGCAGGGTCGCATGCCTTATTCCATACTTCCATCTCTCTTGGGCCTTTGTGCCCATCGGTTTTTCTTTGTGCAGTTTCTTCTGCCTTTCTGATTGGTTCTGCAAATCTCATAAGGAGTGTTATATTTGCAAACCAACTTAGGTGGAAACTGAAGCAGACAGTCAGACCCACATCAGTGGAGCCTGTGTGAACCCTCTTCTTCTCATCCTTTTCTCCAAGAAATGTAGGCAGCAGGAGCATTTGCAGTGTTTGGTTCTGAATCATTACTTAGGGACCCAGAACAAAGCCTGGTTACCTCTACCTGAGGTAGGTATAAGTTTGTATAGCCTGCTGCCTTCCTTTGGGAGACCTCCTGGAGTTGCCAGTGATGAAAAGAAGCAGTGGGGCTTTGTGTTTTCAGGGGCTGCTGTAACAGATCATGTAAACTTGGTGGCTGAAAACAACCAATTTATTCTCTCAATCCTGGAGGCTAGAAGTCCAAAATCGAGGTGTTGGCAGGGCCACGCTCCCTCAAACGCTCTCAGGGAGGGGCCTTCCTTGCCTCTTCCAACATTTTTTGTGGCTGTATGGATGTGTGGATCCACACTCTGCTTCTGCCTTCACGGGGACTTCTCTGTGTCTTTTCTTCTGACTCTTTTTAAATTTTTTTTGGAAGACTAAAACTTTTAATTTTTAATTTATTTCAAATTATAAACTAGAAACTCATAAAATAAATGCTCCATTGTGTAGTATGATGTATGGATATACATACAGTTTCTTCTGCAGGCCATATTAGAATCTCCACTGCAACTAAAACATAGCTCTCCTCTGACATCCCTGAGACTTACTTCCTTACTCAACTCTGTC
>NW_016107334.1:11337658-11351039 GCF_001604975.1 Cebus imitator
AAGGACATTTGTCATTGGATTTAGGGCCCACCTGGATGATCTAGGATGATCTCATCTGGAGATCTTTAACTTAATTACATCAGCAAAGCCTCTGTTTCTAAACATGGTAACGTTCTGAGTAAGGTGACAGTCACGCTGCTGTTCTGTAGGTGTAAGGTACAAATAATAGTTACTCCTTTCTATTTTATGTGAAATGCAAAAAATATTTTCATAATACTGTTATTGCTGTCAGCAGTCTTGAGTTTTGCACTAAGTGCTTTAAGAGTGTTTACAGTGATCTCAGGGAGAAAAGGGGGTGTCATTTCATTTTCTTTAAACTCTAAAAATGTTTCCCCAGTTATTTGATTCAGTGATTATTTAAGACCATGCACTATTAGTATATTTATTCAAGTAGTCATCTAGTAATTAGATTCTAAAAACAAAAAGAGTTGCTATTCATTGAGCTATTACTTGCCAGACTCTATGTTGGTGTTTTCCAAGTATCCTGTCATTAGTTAACTTACAGCACCCTTGTGAGGTAGGTGCTTTATTTTCCCAGTTTTACAAATGAGGTCATTGACTTGCCCAGAGTCATACAATTGATCAGAGTTTAAAAGACAATTGATCAGGGAGATAACGGTCTAGAAAGAATAACTGAAAACAGATAATAAAATGAGTGGTAATTTCCCCATAGAAGGTTGTTTCTCCAAGGATGGGCCCCTGGCCCACTCATGGGTCACTGAGGTCCCCCTGTTGGGATGTGAAGGGCTCCAATACCCAAGTCCTTTCAGAATTTTTTTTTTATGAGATGAAATTTCACTCTTGTTGCCCAGGCTGGAGTGCAATGGCACAATCTTGGCTAACTGCAACCTCTGCCTCCTAGGTTCAAGTGATTCCCCTGCCTCAGCCTTCTAAGTAGCTGGGATTTCAGGCACCCATCATCACACCCGGCTAATTTTTTATATTTTTAGTAGATATGGGATTTCACCATGTTGGCTATGCTAGTCTCGAACTCATAAGCTTCGGGTGATCTACCCATCTCAGCCTCCCAAACTGCTGGGATTCAGGCAGGAGCCACTGCACCCAGCCCATAATATTTAAAATCAGCTAATTATTGGCAGTTAATTATTGGCACATTATTTTTTATAAGTTCATCAAATGACTATTTACCATTAACCTATTACATGAGTTACTAAGCTTTCTGAAATCCAACGCTTATAAGCAAAAATTAGCATTTTGCTAGCTTTTCCTAAAGTATCCTTCAGAAGGATTTAGCATCCTTTTAAAGCCAGCTGCCCTCCTGTACTTAGCAGTGTCTCATGGCTGCCCGGCTCACACTGTTGTTTGGAATTCTCCTCAAGTGGAGGAAGGATGCTTTGCTGTCACTCATTAGCATTCTCTTGAGTTGGCTGTGGCTGTCAGTTGCTGATATCTTAAAACTAATATCTTATAGAAGGATTATTAGATGTTACTTTGTTGATGGTTTTGTCCTTGTGTAATTGCTTTGTTTTTACTGTCTTGATTGTTTTTGCCCAATTCTGTGTTATTATTGGTTCTTTTCAACTGGAAATTAGAAATTGGTGGTGTAGATGAGCTTGGGAGTTGTTTGTCCTAGGGTGGTCGAAGTACTTCTAACCAAAGATCCTGAGTTGGAAACAAAAGGAATGAATACCTAAGGCTCCCTGGGAAAGTTGGGCTTTCAAGGATGGGGGATAGAAAAGCATTCCAGCAGAAGGAAGAGTGTGGGAGGGATGGTTGCAGAATGTCAAGGAGTTGTGCTGCACTGTGGTGTGCGTATTTTGGACTAGTGAAAATTCGTATCTCTGTTGGATTTAAATGACTCTGCTAAGGACCATGTCCCATGTCAAAGGTATAGCAGTCCACATTTGGCCTGTAGCCAACAGAGAACCCAATAGAACTTTTAGAAGTGACATAATGGGTGGGGTTGGACTGGTGTGTGCCTTTCTCCTGCATGTCCCTGACCAGGGAAGATACATTCAAAGAACAAGAACTGAATGTTAACAGTTTTCTGGATTGTTAATAATATCGGGGCAGGTGTTGGCTTTACCCAAATGAGAGCCTGTCTAGGAAGTTGTGCTGGAGGAGGCATGCTGGCCTGCAAGCCTCTAAGGGGATGCCTCCTCTCTCACTTCGGAAGCTAAGATGGTGGAGCCTGCAGTGCAGACCAGGCCTGTTCTGGCAGTGTCAGGTGAAGAGAAGGGAAATGGGCAGAGCAAGTCGGGGACTGCCTCCAGGGGCCAGGCCTGTGGTATGTGTTCATCCAGTGGGGGTAGGAAGTGGAAGGAGAGGGTAGGCCTTGGGCTTCTACCTTTGATGTCTATCAGTCATGCCTATAAGTAAAGCGTGCTCTCATGAGGGAAGTTACAAAGTGGGTGGAGAGAGGCAGAAATTTTCTCTCCAGCTTCCTTCTAGGGAGGATAAAATGGAATTAAGAATAAGGAAAAGTAAATCCTCCTTGCAAGCTAAATATTGATTTCCCTGTAGGTCAAGGGGAAATATGCAGTGTGCTTATACATCAGTTTCTAACTTTATTTCCCTGTCATCAAGGGCCATTCCCCTAAATATGTGGGGAATAATCCCCGAAGTCTGAGTTACTCAGTTCAGATCTGCACCATCAGGGTTGTGGAAGAGTGCTACCAGAGGAGTAAAAGAATTTATACTCCATGTCAAATGGAACTGTTCTTGGTGGGCTCTTTGTATAGCTCTTCTCATCTGAGTTATAGATATGCAGCTGTGTTCTTGAGAATATCCGGGAAAAAAAATAAACACACACATACCCCTCCCCAGGACAAATACTCTTAAAGACAGTAATAAACAAAAGAGAAGCAACATCTGAAATTCACCTATTTCTACAAGAACACTTGTACTTATACCAGAGTTAATATTCTGCATTATTATCTACATCTGTGGGTTTTTTTTTCTTTATTCCACACCAAACAAAGTGGGGGGTCATTATTTGAGTCATATGCATTTTAATGATTTACCTCAGCTTCCCAAAGATCTGGTCAAAGCTTTAAAGTTACTGTAGTTACTCTGCAGAAGTCTAGGTAAATTCTTAGGCAAGGTACCATCTTCCTGTAGAGTCTGTGGGCAGGGTGGGTCCAGAGCTGATATTCACCTGGTATATACCAGTTTAGCTCTACTGATTATTACATGTTTTTATTTGTTTATTTATTTATTTTTTTGATACATGGTCTCACTCCATTGCCCAGGCTGGAGTGCAGTGGTGTGATCAGCGTTCACTGCAGCCTCGACCTTAAGTGATCTTCCCACCTGAGCCTTCCCGATAGCTAAGATCACAGGTATGTGCCATCCTGCCGGGTGAATTTTTTGTATATTTTGTACAGGCAGAGTCTCTTTATGTTGCCCAAGTTGGTCTCAAACTTCTGGGCTCAGGAGATCCTCCTGCCTCAAACTCTCAAAGTACTGGGATTACAGGCAGGCATGTTTTTATTATGATCCTGGTAGGGAGGCAGTGGAGCTATTCTAGTTATATCTATGGTCACTTTTTTTTGGTTTTACTTTGCCACTGGATTTAGCATTACATTGAGTTAACCCTGATACATTTCTTGGCCATCTGCCATTTATAAAATTTAGTAGATATAAATTCTTATTACANGGGTTTGGCATAAAGGAAGAATAGTGATACCTTTCTAAGTCAAATGAGAGAAAAACTTATGAAAAACACTAGACAGATTTCTTTATATTAAATATTTGCATTAACTTTCTAAAATATGATCACACCTACCAGCACTATCAAAATAAAGTGAGGGAGAAGAAATGAAAAGTTGATTTGTATATTGTTTTACAACTCTATTTTTCTTTCCCATATGTCCTCTTTTGAATAAAGTTCATTGTTTTCATGGAAGCTTTTACCCTGCACAGAAGAGAACAAAGCTGTACAATGTTTCTTTTTATGGAAGAATCATGAAAGAAGTGGCATCATTACAGTTTTACTTTGGGAGGCCAGTTGAAAGGAAGACTCACTGGAAATTCAATGAAAGAAGAAAATTAATTTTTAAATCCACAACAAAATTCATAGTAGTCTGAGTAAACAATAAAGAATGTCATCAGTGGATCAGGATTTTTGAGGACTCTCTGAAATGTAACTAGTAGATAGGGATAAATCTGTTGAGAGAAAAACCTTGGAGTTGTCTAGAGCATGTGAGCACTGGGGTCAGAGAGGCAGGGCTGTCCTAGGGGTAGCTACTGACTTGCAGGAGAAGTCTGCCTCACAGACCTGGCAGCGAATCCCATTTCTCTGCCAGAGTTACTGAAGGCAAGCCACAGTAATCGCAGTGGAGAAATGGGTGTTTTCCAATACAAATGTAAGTAGACATTAAAAATCACCAAACAGTGCAAGAAAGCCAGTACCCAGAGAATTACCAAATTAAAACACAGAACGAATCCCTGAGAAAGTAGAAAAACATTAGATGGTTATTTTCAGAAAAAATAAAAGGCTATTTTCAGAAAGATGCCTGAGAATATTGCATTAATTTAAAAATACTAGATACCTTAGAAATGTAAAGTTTGCTCATTCATAGAAAAGACAAGGGTTGAATTCACAAAACTGAAAAGCAAGTTAGCAGTCTGGAGGAGTAAGTTAAAGAATCACGAAAGAGCAAAGGGATCAGAAGCATGAATGAAAAACTAGGAAACCTGGACACTATTTCTAAGAGGGATTGAGGATTTTTGTAGGAATGTGGAGTTGCTTGGAAAGAAGGGGAATAAAGATATGCTAATGCCACTTCTTGTTTCGGAGGAGGTGAGGATACTGATGAGCCCCACGTGTTAACAGGAAAATATGAGTCTAAATGTATATGTGTGTGTATGTGTACATATAAAAATGAATTCTGTGCTGTTTAGAGTGAAATCACATTACTTCTGTGAACTCCTGGCTTTCAATATATGTAGAGATGGATGGACACATCTATAAAGATGTTCATGTGCATGTGTGCATATAGTTAAGTAGAGTTAGAGTTTCCCTAATAAGATGTATAACTTTGAAACTACTGACTGGAAAGGGAAGGAGGTCTCAGGGTGGTTGAGGACAAAGTCAACTGAATCATTTTAATAAGACAGAAACTTAAGAAGAAAGTATTTTAAAAAACACAAGATGGCAGGAATAGATATAAACATATGTGCTAACACAATAAATTTGAATGGATTGAATTTCTCTTAAAAGACATTAACCTCAGACTGGGGAAAGAAAGAAAGCAATCCAGCCACATGCTACTTTACTTACCAAGAGTTAAAGGTACAACTAAAAAAAAAAAAAAACTCAAAAGAGAGACTTGGAATACCTACAAACACAGATAAATCAGGAAAGGGTTAATATAAAAATGTAGATGGGGAAAATTATCATCAGACAAATTAGCATTTAAGGTAAAATCTTTAATTGGCATAGTCTTTTTATATGATAAAAGATTAAATCTCTAGAAGATATGTGTCATAAACATCAAGACAGCTAATAAAAAAGAATTGAAATATAAAAAGCGAAAACTAAAAGACATAGAAAGACCAATTGACAAATCCGGGTTCATGGTGGGAAATTCTATAATAGTCCTTTATGCAGAATTAGCAGTTCAACAGACAAAAGTGTAATGAAGGACGTGGAGAAGTTGAGCGATAAAATAATAAAGTGGTAAAGTTGCCCCTGTATTTAAGGATTCCCCCAAATGGGCATTCTCATATACTGTTGATGGAAGTGTAAATTCATAAAGCTTTTTGGAAAGGTATTACCTATCAGCATTTAGAAAGCTCCCATTTCTGACTGCATTTCTACTTCGAGGCATCTTTCCTAACTAAATAAAGCATTTGTGCTATACCCAGAGATGTTACCAAGGATGTTCATGTTGTATGGTTTGATAAAAAACATATGAAGACAAACTAATTGCCCTATTGAAGGGAATTGGTTGAACAAATTATGTTACATCTATATTATGGGATACCGTTTAGCCATTAAAAAGAGAGAAATAGTTCTGTATGGATTATTATGGGCAGAACATTAAGATATATTAAGTGAAAAATATAAGGTGCAGGACAACACACACAGTTTGGTCACCTCACTAAAAAATTTCAAAAGGAAATAAACACATCTATAAATAAGCATGAGCCTTTGTCTGGGAGATTATACAATGCAAAGAACTGTTAATAATGGTTGATTTTTCCCCTATGCTGGTCAGTGCTAAAAAAAAAATGAATAATGGTTGATTTTGGGACCGGGTGCTGTGGCCCATGCCTGCAATCCTGGCACTTTGGGAGGCCAAGACAGGTAGATCACGAGGTCAAGAGATAGAGACTATCCTGCCCAACACGGTGAAACCCGGTCTCTACTAAAACTACAAAAGTTAGGGCATGGTGGCACACGCCTGTAGTCCCAGCTACTTGGGAGGCTGAGGCAGGAGAATTGCCTGAACCCAGGAGACGGAGGTTGCAGTGAGCCAGGATTGCGCCATGCACTCCAGCCTGGTGACAGAGTGAGACTCCGTCTCAAAAAAAAAGGTTAATTTTGGAAAAGAGATAGGGGTTTGGGATGAGGGGGGAAAAAGCAGCTTTTACTTTCCATCTTTTTATACTGTAAATGTTTTAACTATATGGATATATTACTTTTATTCTAAACTGTAGACATGCCTAGTCTATTTTATGATATTTCCTGTGTCTATATGAACATGTATTCCAGTGTACACTCTATGAATGGCTTAGATTATTTGCTATTTCTTGTTTGTGTTTTCATGATTCTGTAATTATGTTGAATTAAGTGTTGGCTGTCATGTTTAGATTTATTTTACTTTCATAGTTAACAGCAGCATACTGAACAGTATCTGTGATGGACACAAAGATAGCTCATTTGCACTGGGTGTGCCAGGCACCAGACCGAGTGCTGGATAAATAACAGCCCAGAAGGAAGCAGATGACTCCAAGTTACCTAGGAAACTTCAGTCTCATCGCAATGGCTTCTTCCATGGTTGTAGCAGTGATATTTAATGAATCTTTAAAAAGCAACAACAACAGCAATGAAAAAAACCTTATTAATGAGATCGGGTCTTACTCTTGTCTCTCAGGCTGAGGTGCAGTGGTGGCTCACTGCAGCCTTGACATCCCAGGCTCAAGCAATCCTCCCATTTCAGCCTCCCAAGCAGCTGGGACCACAGGCATACACCACCAGGCCAGGCTAATTTTTTTATTTGCATGTATATATGTAGAGGCAGGGTCTCCCTATATTGCCCAGGTCTCAAACTCCTGGGCTCAAGTGATCCTCCTACCTTGGCCACTCAAAGTGCTGGGATTATAAGGTGTGAGCCACCACCCCAAGCCTGAAGAATCTTAATGTTGTACTATTTGAACTCTGTCAAGATGTCTAAACTAGCTAAGAAATACTTAGAAAGGGTATCTGATAGAATGTAGCTCTGCTGTGGTTCTTAGTTTTTTGGGTGAAAAAAGGAGCGTGACATTTCCAAAGCTTCCCTTAAACTTGAGAAATGTGTTCACCTGTAAGCCTGTCTTTTTAAAGATTGTTTTCTTTATTGCAGGGTAACGCCATCCTCTGAAAATCCTAATGGTGCTACTTCTAGTGTCAGCCAAGGAAAACCCTCTTTAAGAAGAATTAAAGGGAGATTACACAGAAGCAAAAGCCTTGATAGCATCGATTTCTGTGAGCTCACTGTAAGTGGACTCATCAACGCTTTTCTGTTTTCAAAGAGAATGAAAGTTTTTATTTTATTATTTTCATAAGATGCAGCAGGCTTATTTTGTGGCAAGCATTTATTAATTTTAGAAATGGTTTACCCAACAGGTTACCAACCAGAATGCTTTCTGAACTAGCATGCATATGATATATTTATAATAATGGTTCATAGTGATGATTCCGATACAAAGATGAAGATAGAGAAATGCTTCCTAGTGCTACAAGAAAAATTGATTTAGTCTCAATAGAGTATTCATGTGAATATCTCATAAAATCACAAATCTACATGTTAACGAGACTTAAGTATCTGATTAACCCCAAACACCCAGCTTCCTGATAGTACCAGACAATAGTTATTCTAATATTATTAGCACAGATCCCAATTCAGTCAGTTAATGATGATGCTCTCTTTCGATTCTTTTTTTTTGTTTTTTTTAAGAGGCAGAGTCTCCCTCTGTTGCCCTGACCAGAGTGCTGTGGTACAGTTATGGCTCACTGCAGCCTTGAACCCTGTGCTCAAGTGATCCTCTCACGTCAGCCTCCCAAGTAGCTGGGACTATAGGCGTGTGCCACTATGCCTGGCTAATTTTTTAATATTTTGTAGAGATGGGGGTCTCAGTATGTTGCCTAGGGCTGGTTTTGAACTCCTGGCACTTTCTTTTTATTCTAAGTAATTAACATTAATGGCCATATATTTTTTTTGAGGCCAAGCAACAGGTTCTTATTTCTCATATGGGAATGTAGTAAATTCATGCATGTTTTTGGAGAAACACTGGCACTTAATGCCATAAAGCAAATACTAGAATTTTCTTTGCTGTGAAAGGTTTTATTTCAATTGATGTATCATAAGGTCCAACGGCAAATTAATGAATGTAGGTTATTTAGTAGACCTGATATATTCATTTTCGTCCTTTGAGCTTTGAAAATTTTTGAATGAGAAAGGTACCATTGGCCAGTGTTTCAAAAAATGGTATCAAAATATGAAACTAAATTCTGTCTTTTTCATCTCTTACCTATCACTACTGAAAATGAAAGCTCAGTAAATGTGAATACTCTATTATTTTACTTTTTACATTTTTTTTATTTTTACTAAAATAATTTTATTCAAGCATTTTACTTTAAAATGTTCTTAAATACTTTTTACGACACAAGACATAGAATGTGACCTATCAGAAGACATTTAACGAAGAACACGAAAAGAATAAAAAGACAGTAAATTCTTGCTGAGTAGACCTAACAGTTAAAGTGACTAAAGAAACTGTAAATGTACTTCAAAATGAAGTGAGTTGCTTTTCGAAAGTGAAGCATTGAATTCATCAAGAAGCAAATTTAAATTATTTGTTGGAATATAAAAATGGAAATTTAAATTTTATCAGCTTTTTTTTCTATTGTGCAAAACATTGTCATTACTGAAGCATAATAGCATAACTAATTTTTCATGTCATAAAATATGTTTATTTGCATAAACAGAATCATTCTGGTTGGGGAAGAGGTTATAATGTTTCTAGAATGTAATAGACAAAAAGCTTTACAGAGAAAAAGATTGCCTTCAGTTTTCCACAAATAGAAGAGACGAATAGAGTTATCTTTTTATCATAATAATTATGTTCCAAAATTATTGAGAGTTTATTTTCTGCCTTGTTTCATGAAAGAATTGATCTGGTTGAAGTTAGTACACACTCCAAGCAAGGAAAAAATACTACTACCTAGGTGCAGTATTAATTTCTTTCTTTTTGATGGTTTTTCCTATTTGACTCTATCTCCAAAGTGAAATGTCTTAGTATCCCTGAAGGGAAGTCATTTTGACATTGATGTTAAAAGAGACGAAAAGCTGAGGTTCATAGAAGGCTTATTCCAGGGAGGAGCTGTATATTCTGGTGTAATGGTTCATTTGGATTCATGGCCTATGTTGTTTTAAATTTTGGTTTTCTACTTCTGAAGAGTGCATTGAAAGGTCATGGTCTTTGGTGTGCTGACATTTCATCCCTCAGCAATGAGAATGTTTTAATGAAATTTAATTTCTGCAATTAATTTGAGTTTTCTTCAACTGGCGTTCATTTTCTTTCTCAGGTTTTGTGGTCATGGGTGGTGGAAGAACAATTTATATTTACTGTATCTTACTCTGCATGTTTTTAGATTCTTAGAAATTTTTACAATGAGCATGTTTCATTTTTAGAAAAGCAATAAACTGATTTTCCAAACAATAGAAAAATAAAAATAAGAAGAGCTTAACAGCTTCTTGGCTACTCCCACTTTCTACCATAAGATACGGCAATTAATACTGTAATATCCAAAATATGTAGGGGCATATAGCATCTCTGTCATGGGGCTAAAAACAGTTTTTTCTAACTTTTTGGCCAGGCACGGTAGCTCATGCCTGCAATCCCAGCACTTTGGGAGGCCGAGGTGGGCAGATCACCTGAGGTCAGGAGTTAGAGACCAGCTTGGCCAACATGGCAAAACCCTGTCTCTACTCAAAAAACAAAAATTAGCCAGGCGAGGTGGCAGGCACCTGTAATCCAAGCTACTCAGGAGGCTGAGGCAGGAGAATCACTCGAACTCAGGAGGTGCAGGTTGCAGTGGGCCAAGATTATACCACTGCACTCCAGCCTGAGTGAGAAAGACAGACTCTGTCTCAAAAAAAATTGTCTTTTTTTTTGAAAGAAGGAAGGCCTACACTTTTGAAAAAAAAAAACATGGATTAGAAAAAGGTTTCATGGAAGATGAAAGGTGTTCAGAATTGTTTTTCTAAGGAAGTTGACTTTGTAATACCTTGTAGAACCAATTTAAAACCTTAGCCACAGAAGTCTAAAAGGAAGATGTTTGGTAAAGGATCTGTAATGACTTCTAATTACATAGGAATAGAAATCTTTATTTCCTTTAGGAAGTATTCGCCACTATAGATACTTCTTTGTAAATGTTCTTATGGTTCAAACAAATCTGAAAACTTTATACACTATTTTAAAATTTTATTTTAAAATTCTATTTAAATGTATGTCTCCCTATGATTGCTGAAGTAAATAGAGAACCTTAACATAGAAAAACTTAGACTTACTTAATAATCTCCTGTCATAGATACATGTCAAATTTGTATAACCAACAGAGTAATATTTCTATTTTTATTTTTATGTTTTAATTTTAATTTTTCCAAATTTGTCTAAGAAAAAATACAACTTTAATTGATTTTAGAAAAACATAGCAAGCGGAGCAAGAGGTCCACTTGCTGTAGTTTCCTGGTTCAGTTTCTGGCCGAGAGGCCTCAGGTTCCTGCTGAGCCTGTTGGCTTTGGTCCTGGGCATCATCAGAATGATGCCATTTCACTCCTGGGGAGAAGTGATTGTTTCAGCTTTCTCTGGGGGGATTAAATGGCATGGACATTCCAGTTCATTTTGTAACCCCATAGGGTAATTGATTGGCACCCTAGTTTACTGATGGGAACTGGAATCCATCCAGTCTCCCTGATTTCTTGAGGCAGTGTCCCAGAGATGCTTGGTAAAATTCTCTTAGGCAAAGGCTGGACTCGAAAAGTCTGTTCTGTATATGTGTTTTGCCTAGAAAACCTGAGCTCTTCTTCAGTGTTTTACTGGGTAAAATGGTGTATAAACCAGATGACAGGTTCTTTTTTTATCCCCCTTGAGGTGATAGACATATTAACAATCAATATGAAAAAGAAAGTGACCTTTTGTCTTTAGATTTAGTGAATGATGTTTATGTTATTAGCTGTTCCTTTTCACTCTGGTGTTATTGCCTGTTTGGGTTGCAAATCAGGTTTCATTTTTCACTTCTGACCCTTCCTTTTTCTTGGATTCTAAGTGTATAGTCAAAGAAGTTTAAGCGATAATTTAAAAAGTTAGGAAAGAAAAAGAATAACGAAAAACAAAATAAAACAAGTTTGCTTGAAATTTTGCAGGTTCTCTTATCAAACCTCCCCCTAAAATAGGGGAATGGAGCCTGTTGGGTAAAGTTCATTCTGTTTGGGAGGAAGGTATTCTAGAACATAAACTTAGGCAATTTATTTCCTGATTTGTGGGTGTAAATCTAGATTGCTGCTTATCTCTCTGCTGACAGAAAAATACTACAAAAAGTTTTGTGCACAGTGAATAGAAACAATGATCCGGGGCCAGGCACGGTGGCTCACACCTGTAATCCCAGCACTTTGGGAGGCCGAGGCGGGCGGATCACGAGGTCAAGAGATCAAGACCATCCTGGTCAACATGGTGAAACCCCGTCTCTACTAAAAATACAAAAAAATTAGCTGGGCACGGTGGCGCGTGCCTGTAATCCCACCTACTCAGGAGGCTGAGGCAGGAGAATTGCCTGAACCCAGGAGGCGGAGGTTGCGGTGAGCCGAGATCGCGCCATTGCACTCCAGCCTGGGTAACAAGAGTGAAACTCCGTCTCAAAAAAGAAACAATGATCCAATTAACAGTTTATGGTGATGTTCCCTTAACCTTGAGTGACAGAGAATTCAGTCATCACTGATAATCATTAGGCAAAAGGGATTCATGTTTCAAAAGCTTTAGAGGAGTTTTTGTCATTAGAGGGGAAAATATGTGATAAGACATTACTTGGAGTGTTACATTTGAGTACATTTTTGTGTTAATAAATCACATGTCACTGCTTCCTGAATAATAATTCTGTTTTTAATATCAGTGATTTTTTTCATTCGAAATGGCACTTCTTTCTCCTGATATAAAAGAGTATCCAGCTGGGCGCGGTGGCTAACACCTTAATCCCAGCACTTTGGGAGGCCAAGGAGGGTGGATCACCTGAGGTCAGGAGTTCGAGACCAGCCTGGCCAACCTGGTGGAACCCTGTCTCTACCAAAAATACGAAATTTAGCTGGGTGTGGTGGCAGGTGCCTGTAATCCCAGCTACTCAGGATTATAGGATTGAGACTCTATCTAAAAAAGAAAAAAAAAATCCATGCAGACCAACAGGAAATACCTATAACCCTGTGAAGATATTGATGATAAAAAATTTCTCTTCCTCACTCTACCCCTCAAGACTTTCTACTCTGAGACTGGTGGAACCCTGAGAGGCCTCGGGGACCTGTTTTGACACAAAACTGCCTTTTGACTTTGAACACATCCTAAGTTTTTTTCCACCTTGGGCACCTGGCTGGTGAGAGAGGAGCTGGACGTGAAATGGTGAGAATGCGGTGGAAGGAGAGCCCATGGAGGGACGTGGACACCACTTCTGGACTTCCCGGTTCTGTAGGAGAGTATGGCCCATTCCCCTGTTCCCACTCCCACTCTTATCACCAGTGCTTTCCTTACCAGTGTGAGAGCCTGGAAGAAACTGCAGGGAGCATCATGGACTCCTCTGCTCTGGGCACAGAGTGATGATTGAGTGGTTATGGTGGTAGAAGTAGTGGTGGTGGAGGTGGAGGTGGTGCTGGAGGTGGAGGTGATGGTGGAGGTGGGGGGGTGATGAAAGAGGAGGTGGTGCTGATGATGGAATGGTTATGGTGGTAGAAGTGGTAGTGGTGATGGTGGTGGAGGTGGAGGTGGTGGCAGTAGTAGTAATGGAGGTGGAAGTGGTGGTAGAGGAGGTGATGAAGGAGGAGGTGGTGGTGGTGGAAGTGGAGGTGGTGGTTGTAGAGGTGAAGTGGTGGAGGTGGTGGTGGTAGAGGTGGTGGTGGTGGAAGTGGAGGTGGTGGTGGAGATGGAAGTGGTGGTGGAGGTGGTGGAG
>NW_016107334.1:11351216-11359698 GCF_001604975.1 Cebus imitator
GTGGTGGTGGAGGTGGTAGAGGTGGAGGTGGAGGTGGTGGAGGTGGAGATGGAAGTGGTGGTGGTGGTAGAGGTGGTGGTGGTGGAGGTGGTGGAGGGGTGGTGGCGGTGGAGGTAGAAGAGGAGGAGGTAGTGGTGGAGGTGTTATTAGTAGTAGATGTGAACTGGGCCTTCTGTTCTTTCTGTGGGCCTGGTCTTTCATGTTTTGAGGTTGTTGAAATGTTCCTGTTTGTAAATAACAAAACACTGGGTTAAGTGGCATAGTCAAACTTGATACAGTTGAAAAGCTGACAGAAGAAATAAAATTAAAATCCATATTTGCTGATACTTAATTCAGTAACATTTGTTTTTGAATTCAGATCAACAAAAGAATAAAATATTTATGACAGCTTGAAAATCTTCAGACTTTGATCCAAGATATTGGACTTTATAAAATAAGCAAAAAGCAGTAGCCAGTAGAGAGAATTCATAATGACTGAAGCTATAATTGGTAAATATTTGATGTAGGTAAAATCTGATTGATTTTAAATTTACCTAGAAAAGCCTTGATCTCAGTGAAAATAATTGCAGAAAAAGATCAGTTGAAGAAGGAAAAAATTAGCCATTTCATATACATTAGAGAAAACTGAACAAGGGATTAGATTGTCTTATGAAATTAAAGTATTTTGTCAATAAGATGTTATCAGTGTTGATATAATTCCAATTCACATATTTGTATTTATAAACATAGGGTCAAAAATTCCTTGGTGCCCCCCCTACCCCCAACAACAGTTGATCACACTATTCTCTAGGTCAAAAATGTGATATTGAAAGGTCAAGGACCTGTTTTCTAATAATTTCTAATTTTTACATACAAAATATTTCCTTTAAGTAGCTTACCAGGTAGAGAATTTTTGTTTAGTGTTACTTAGTTTTATGTTTTAAATAAATATCAAAAGAAGCCAGAACTCTAACTTGTAAAGTAGTCATTATATTTTCCCTAATTGTACAATTACGGAAAGGAGGATTAGCTAAATTCATGGATTTGACTGTAAATTCATTTTTTTTTCTTTTTTTTGAGATGGAGTCTCACTCTGTCGCGCAGGCTGGAGTGCAATGGCGTGATCTCAGCTCACTGCAACCTCCGCCTCCCAGGTTCAAGCAATTCTCCTGCCTCAGCCTTCCGAGTAACTGTGTCTACAGGCGCCTGCCACCACGCCTGGCTAATTTTTGTACTTTTAGTAGAGATGGGGTTTCATCATATTGGCCAGGCTGGTCTCAAACTCCTGGCCTTGTGATCTCTCCACCTCGGCCTCCCAAAGTGCTGGGATTATGGGCATGAGCCACTGCACCCGGCCGTAAATTCATTTTTTAAAAAAGACCTTTTCCATCATCATTTATGTCAAAAGAGGATACCACCTGCTGTCTCTCTCGCATAAAGTCCCTTATGGGGATCGTCTAGAGTTACTTGGTTTCACCAGTGTTTTGTCATGGATTGCAGTTATTTTACTTATTCTTTCCTCTGTGTCCATGAGAAAGTACGCTTCATCAGGGCACAGGCCAGGGTAGTTTTGTTCTTTCTTGTATCCTCAGTGTGTGCAGCCTATTGTTTTATCCATAATGGGTGCTAAAGATGGTTGATTAGCCAAAATACAGATAGTATTCACTTAAAAAAAGGAAGAAAAGATAAATGACTTGGGAGTTGATTCTTATAGGTGCTCATGAACAAGTCCCCTCCCTAGCAGGTCCCCCTGGGCCTGCCCTTGCCAGTCGAAGTTCAGTGAGCGTCAGGCCTGTGTTGCTGACCTAGGTGTCAGCAAACTGCACAGGACATCAGAGCGTGCTCTGGCCCGCCCCCAGCCCTCTGTGGAGGTATGCACTGCTGTGGTAAAGGAGTCTTCCAGAATTATCACCCTTAGTAATTTTCCAAATGGAGAGGAGTCAGAGAGATCTGAGGCTTTATTGCAGAAAAAGGAATCCAGCTATTTTTATAACTTTGGGAGTTCCAGAAGCCAGTCTGAAAGCAGTTTGCCAAGTGACCACTAATTAGTAGGAGACTTTTGCCCTTAATGGATACTTTCTTCATTAAACTGTAAATGTCTAGATACTTCCAAAGGACTCTTCCAGACAGCCTTGCAAGAACTCTTGTTTTAAAAAATGGTTCTAAGTACAAAGGTTGCAAAACACTCCATTCTTGTGAGTGGTGTCAGCCTTCATCTCCACCGAATGGGCTTTCTGGATTGGTTTTGCAGCTCAGTATTTTGTCTCTGTTCCAGTGGACCTGTGCCATCATCTCTCATCTCTTTAGAGTTTCTTTTCATTAGCAGCTGCTAGTTGGGGAACTTATTACTCTGACTTTAGGTAGAATTTTATTTGTCAGAACTGAGTAGAAAATATAGGCTTTTTAGAAATGTGGGTCTTAATGAAAAGAATACTGTAGAGAAAATGTTATTTCAAAGAAGAGAATATGACGTGTACAGTATTCTGCTTTAACAAGTATTTCATGAGGTCTCTCATGAAAGCAGTTCCTGGATTTTGCTTGACCCTCTCTCTAGGGCTTAGACGAAGCTCTGGTTGGCTGGGATGGAGACTGCAGCCACCTCTTCTCCCCATTTCTCCAGTTGCTTCCCTCCCCACAGCCTCTTCATGCAGACCAACACAGCAGCCTCACAACCAGAACAGTTCGAGCCTCACTTTAGGTTCAGCTGGGACTCCCCTGTCCTATCACATGCAAACACATACATGCACGCAGACCATTGTCATCATCTTGTCTGCCTTTAAAATGGTCACAATCTAGTGGAGCCGGCAAAAATGTAAACAGACACATGATACATGTACAATGGTGGAAGCGGTACAGAGTGCCTTGGGGGATGGCTGAGTGCTCAAAGCTGCTTTGTACATAAGAAATCACAAAGGTGGCTGTGAAACTGGATCTGGAAGGACACATATTACTTTGTTGGTCAAAAAGTGGGGAGGTGTTGAAGGAGCAAAGCGGGGATCAGAGATGGAGCTCATACCAGCTGGTGGAAGGGAACTGCCGGTGGTTCCCAACCCTAGAGCTCTCTCGAGATGCCCCATGAGGGTGGCCTCAAGCCCCCATGCCCCTTTCCAGCCAGGGTAGCTCTGCTTTTATCTGTTCTACTGGAGGGCGAGGAGCACAGACCATTTTATTTGGGGGAAAAAAATTTTACTGCTAGGATGGTTTTGTGAACAGAGAGGACTAAGGCAGAGCCAGGGAACCTCACCAGTGCATAGGCAGTCAGAAGGAGAGGGGCCAGCAAAGGAAACTCCTGGGTAGAGGCTGAAGAAGCAGAACAGGGGAGTTTCTGGAAAGGAGGAGCAATCCACAGAGACGTGTGTGGCCTCCAACAGGTGGGGAGGGCAAAGGCAGCGTGGGTCTGCCAGCAGTCAGAGGAGGTCATTTGAGGAGGCAGAAGTAGAGTTCATCTTTTATTTTTGCTAATCTTGAAAGGAGGGATAATGTAATTTTTTTAATACACTCACTGAAGAGAGAGCCATCAGTGCTTCAAAATCTCCAGGGCTGATGGCATGAATTTTTGACAGTTTTCATGTATTTTCGACAGTTATAGCTCCCTCCATCCCCATCTATGAAAGCAGTACAATGCAGTGGACTCATCTTTGGGTACTGTGCTCATGGTGGTCATCGGCACAGCGGGGAGGGTGGGGGTCACTTGGAGGTGATTGGTGACATAGGCAGAGGGCAGTGGGGTGGCAGGCAGGCCAGAGGAGGTTGAAAATACAGAAATATAAAGATAGAATGTTTTCATGTGTGTTGAATGAAATTCAGTGATATGGAAATCATTCTTTTTTATCTAATATAGATCTGCTTCAGCTTTTCAGAGATGATCTTAGATGATTTCATTACTTTTCAGTCCATGAATGGAATAATTTGATCTCCATGTTTGTCATGGAACAAATAAACAACATAGATAAATAAATAAATAACATAGCATATCTCTCTGTGTGCACATACATATAATTTCAAATATAGATAGAAAATTGGTTGAATTTATCCTGAAACAGATGCCATTCTGTTCCCTCTAGTCTAAATGAAAGCAGCTTAGCTTACCTGGTTATTATATGACTGCTGAGCATTATTAGAATGAAAAATGCACATTTCAGAATGTGTTGTTTTCTATTGCTGCACATGTTCTCTTTTCGGTAAGTCCCACATATTGTAGTAACGTTTTGTGAGGCCTGCGTACCTGGCGCAGAGCGGGAGGGCCACCTGTGACATGGGCACACGCTCTATATGCTGACTCTGGCAAGCTTGATAAACCAAGACGAAAGGCATCACTTTGTCTCCTCAGTGATTTGCTCTTTTCTTTCCTATGGAAAGTGTGGAAATGAATGTTATAGTTAAGTTCTCTTTAGTTACATCTTTGTAGGTTACAGGAAGGCCCGTTTCGCAGAACCTGACTTAGATGCTGTCACAAGCCCCACACAGTCTTCCCCAGAATATCTTGTGGCCTGCTTCTTCTGGAAGTCTCACAATGAGAGTCACTAACAGGCTTGACAATGGCTCTGTTTCCAGAGTTTGTATTCAAATGTGTGGTGTCTTCATCCTTTTTGGCTGCTGTAACGTAATATCATAAACTAGGGGGCTAGGACGTTATAAACAACAGAAGACTATTTCTTACAGTTCTGTAGTCTGGGATGACCAAGATCAGGGCATCCTAGATTTGGTGTCTGGTGAGGGCCTGCTTCCTTGTAGACAGACATCATCTCATTGTGTCCTCACATGGTGAAAGGACAAACAAGCTCCCTTGGGCTTTTTTTGTAAGGGCACTGATCCCATTCATGAGGGCTCCAGCCTCAGGACCTAATCACCTCCCAAAGGCCCCACCTCCTTTTTGGGGTTAGGATTTCAACAAATGAATTTTGGAGGATGCAGACATTCCAACATTGTGTATAGCTGCGTGGTGTTTTTCCTTGCCTTGTCTTATGACTCACCAGCATTCCAGCCGGCTTTCACCTTCAGAGGCACTGAGAGCCTGCGCTAGGGGTTGGGGACAGAGTACAGGCTTGGAAAATGGCTAGCGGTGGGTAGAACAGGTGTAGGCTCTTGTTTGGGTTGTGAACCAGAAGGAACTGAAGCATTCCCAGAGAGACTGCAGGCAGCTGGGGGTAGAAATGGAGGGTCACAGACTGCAGAGTGTGTACCAGGCAGAGAGAGAAGACCAAAAGCCCCCAGTGCCAAGATGCGTCCTTTGCCCTCAGTACCTACAGGGCACTGTTATTTAGGAATAGTAACTAAAAGAGCATATGTCATGAAGCATTACCAGCAAAGTAGAGTAGTGACCAGGAAAGATGTTATTTAAATTGAGCCTCAGCATCGTCTCAGAACTTGAGTCTTCCGTGTTGGCTGCATCCGTGGGAGGGAACCTTACATAAGGCATTATGCAGATACAAGCTGTTGTCTCCACACTCCAGCAGTTATTAGCTGTGTGTTCACATTGTCCAAGACACTGAGCCTGGGAGAAAGATATCCTTTCTGCTTAGCAGATGGTACCCTAAATCTTCCAACAGCCAGAAGTGGGCATTTAGCATGACCATTTTAGAGATGAACCTTCTCCCTCTGTCCCAGGGCAAGCTGGCCAGCTGTGCAAGCTTTTCAGCCACATGGGGGCAGGGCTTTCTAGAGTGTGCAGTTAGGAAGCTTTGGCGAAGTCGTCCTGTTTGTGGTTAAAACACTTTACTTCATTCTCGCTACATATTGCCCACCATAACTCTACTTAAATTTATGACGGATGGACTTTAATGTGGAAATGAAAGTGGGATAATCTTTCCAATTCAAAGTTAGTTTCGTTGTTTGAATTGCTGGAAGCGATTGATGTTTTGAATGGTGCTGCTTAGGGCAGAGTGGGAATTTCAGCCACCCTGTGCTTACTCGAAGGTGATTTATATACCAAGAACTGTGATAAATGGGGGATGGTAGTGGAGTGACATAGTGCTCCGTTTTGTTCTCTGGAGTGAAAATGACAGTGCTTCTTCCCTTTCTTAAGGACTTCTGTGCTGTCAGAAAGAAGTCAAGCTTTTCTTCTTGCTTACTTTCTAAAAGTATATTGGTCAAAATCCTTTATTTAAAACTAGCTGTATATTTGTACAAGTTTTTGACCACTTTAAAATCATGTTTTGATATTCATTTTCATGTTTAATATAACATAAGCCATCGTTGTAAGCATTTATTACCTCTGTTTCTCCATTTTCTATTGTGTATTAAATTTTGAAAGATTTATTATAGAGAATTAAAACCATAAATTAATTTTTAAAATGTTTTTGTCTTTTTCCTTTTGCTCTAAGTATATACTTTGACTTACTGCATTTTATTTAGGTAACGCAGTCACTGACCTTCCCGTACAATTTTTGCATGAAAATTTTTTGGTGTTTCAGAACTTTCATAATTCGGTATATTCATGTTACTGCTGTTTCCATTTTAAAAACCTGTTTTAACCTTAGGCTTCCACATAAATGTGATTCTTTTTATATGCCAAGTAGAAAAAGCATGTTCCAGGCCCTGTATTCACAGAAGAATGTTGAAGATGGACTACTTAATTTTAAATGCTTCAATTTCTTTTCCTCTTGAATATGTTAAGTGAGATACAATAAGATTGACAAGACATGCTCTTGTTTTGAGGCAGGCCACATTTTAATTTATGGTGTTTTTTTTTTAATGTAGCCTAGATTTAGCATCTGATAACTTAATTTTCTAGTGGATGCGAAATGTTTGCCTTTGTACTTTTCCGTATGTAGGTATATTTTGAACCAGGACAAAAGATCAGCCCAGCTGCCTCCTCAGTTATCAGGGGTGTCACTTAGGAAAAACCTGGAGTGTCATGTGCTGCCCTTCTTGACTCATTCTCCAAATGAGGATTGTGTTAAGTACGACTCTGCATGTCATTGCGTATCTTTGACTGGGTCCATGTTGTTTGCTTTAGGTTGGATGCTTGTTCTGTCCTTGGCATCCGATGTTCAAATGGGTGTTTTATAACTGCTTTCTAAAGCTATTAGGTACTGCTGTGTGGTACATTAATGAAGTTACTTTAGAGCAAGTTGCTTTTTTAGTGTCCCTTTTTCCTCTTAGTTTTCATTTCAGAAGAGGCAGTACATAAATTTACTGGTACTTTTTCTCAGTCTTTTCTCAGATTAGTTTTAGATTATGGTTTTTATTTTAAAATATAATTTTCAGTTTCTTTGTTTGAATGATGTAAAATGAGAAAGCTAAGAATTTACCCAATAAAAACCAATACATTTGTAAGCCTGGGGATCCCCAACTTTTTGTTCAAGATTTGGTTTTCTAGTATATTACTATCTGATATTAGTCTTTATTTATTTATTTAAATTTGCTGGATTTAATAGTTTTACAAATACCATAGATGGGACTCTTAAACAGAGATCTTCTCTAAGCATAAATCATATAGTACTAATGTTATATATAATATGTAGTTATGAAATATAATAGTCTATAATAGTAGTATGGTTTGCTAACCACTGAAAGAGTTGTATAAATTTCAGAACTTATAAATGTCATAATACTTATAAATGTTAGGTTATAACACTTACCATAACTTATAATAAGTAGTTAATGAATTGTTTGTTATAACATGGGTGTTTGCCCATAGGTATGATGGGAAATTGGTTGGAGAAGGAAATGAAAGGAAACTGGATACAAGAGATCCCAGGGTAAAAGTGATGAGCTGTGTAGCTGGACTCCACTGGGCTGCCAGCATTCTGAGTGCATTTTCTAAGGAAACTTGATAAACCCAAACAGAATCTTGTCAACCCAGTAGAGTAGTCTGTAAGCAATAACAGTACTTTTATTCCACTAGTTAGTGGTAGTGACATGAATTTGGGAGCACAGGGACCCCTAATAATTTGTAAGATTGAGGTAAGGTTAGCATTCCCAGGGAAAAGGAGCTAGTCTTTTGCAGGACACTGGAGATGAGTGTGGTAAGCTGGGGTCTAGTCAGACTGCAGTACCTGGAGTACTAATCTGAAACTAAGCCAGGAGTCGAGCAATCAGAGCTGCAGATGTGGGAAACAAAGCCTGAGTTTGGAGAGCCAGCGGGTGGCCCTCTAGATCCAGACACAGGAGGCCTGAAGGCTTAGTCAGGGTGGCTTAGGAAGGTGCTAGGGCTGAAGCAACAAGGAATGAGCGCAATGTCTGCAACAGGCTGGACAGGGGAAGGCAGCCACTGACAGGTGCTGACAACATAGAGCAGATAGATGATAAAGACTGAGTGGACTACTCTGTTCAGTATTTAGTGGCATGTTAATGTTCTCTATAGAAGTGTTTAATTTTTTTTTTTTTTTTGAGACGGAGTTTCACTCTTGTTACCCAGGCTGGAGTGCAATGGCGCGGTCTCGGCTCACCGCAACCTCCGCCTCCTGGGTTCAGGCAATTCTCCTGCCTCAGCCTCCTGAGTAGCTGGGATTATAGGTATGCACCACCATGCCCAGCTGTTTTGTATTTTTAGTAGAGA
>NW_016107334.1:11359708-11363750 GCF_001604975.1 Cebus imitator
TCGGCTCACCGCAACCTCCGCCTCCTGGGTTCAGGCAATTCTCCTGCCTCAGCCTCCTGAGTAGCTGGGATTACAGGCACGCGCCACCATGCCCAGCTGATTTTTTTTGTATTTTTAGTAGAGATGGCGTTTCACCATGTTGACCAAGATGGTCTCGATCTCTTGACCTCGTGATCCACCCGCCTCGGCCTCCCAAAGTGCTGGGATTACAGGCGTGAGCCACCGCGCCCAGCAGAAGTGTTTAATTTTTAACATGTGTCATTTTTTTCTCTAAGTGAGAGAGTATTGAGTATCTTTAGATGCCTATGGAGAACCTTTGAAGATACCAGAGGGAAAAGGAGAATGGAGGGCCCTGGTGCTGTAGGGAAGAGACAGATGGATGGAGTCTAGTGCATAGGAGTGGGGAGAACACCCAGCGAGGAGGAGGGAACTCATATAGAGACAAATTTGGGATTGGGAGGTAGTTTCATTCCCTGAGTGGGCATTGAGATTGCCAGTTGAGGAAGAGGGAGAAGGTGGGGATGCTACAGGGAGGTGATGATGTAGGATTGCTGCTGAGGAGCAGCAGAAGGAGAGAGAACACTGGCTAGGAACATGCTGAGGACTGTACCAGGACCAATCTGGTGTCACTGTCTCCAGCAAAGCACATCTGCCTGGGGGTGGCAGTGGAGAGCTGGCATTGCCGGTTTTGAAGGGTATATGTGGAGAAAGGCAAAAGAAGGAAATAGCTGTGATTAAACCTGAGAGGGTGATTGAAGTGATGGCTCAGGGAACCAGATTGATGATGCAAGGAGGTGAAGTCAACAGGGACTGGGGTGGAGGGGACCTCTTGAGCAACACAAGAGCTTTGGCCTAAGCATTAGATGTGAGCATTGAAAAGGTTGGCAGGGGAACTGTGGCGAGAAAGACCATGTATGGTTTTGGGATTCTGCTGTAGGAATAGAGCAGAGATCAGGTTCGTTTGAGGACTGGGAAAGCCAGGAACGTTGAAATCCTTTGTGATGACCATAGGTGGTATGCAGGCATTAGAGTCTTCAGCAATTCCTGACTGTCCTAGTCATGGCTAGTTTTGCACTGCTCTGGTGACATTTCTACAGCTACCAGCACCTCAAGGGAGATACAACAATTTTAAGAAAATGCCTGGCAATAATCACTACAAGACAAAGGCTTAGAGAGTTGTTATTTTTTATTGGAACAGAAGAGGTGAATATAAAGTTTAGAAGGTAAATGTAAGGAATTTAAATTTGGTTGAAATTCAAGGAAAAGTTTGAGAATAAGAAACGCTTGAAAGAAGAAAAAGATGTTCTGTGGAGGCGGTTTGAACTGATTAAAAAGTTGAATGCTAAATGTTCAAATGACCTAAGAGAGCTACAGGTGTTGCTGGTGAGTGTGAAAACAACCAGAAAAGAGTTCATGTGAGCAAGAGAAAACATATCTGTGGAATGTGGAATAATGTGAGTACAGTAATTTCTTTGTGACTTGATTTCTGACAGTCACTCTCTAGATATTTCAGAGAGAAATAATTCTCAGTTTCTTTCTGATGGCCTTGCTTTGTTATTACCTTAAAGACTTCCGGGATGGGCATGGTAGTGGCTCACACCTGTAATCCCAGCACTTTGGGAGGCTGAGCCAGGCTGATCACAAAGTCAGGAGTTTGAGACCAACCTGGACAATATGGTGAAACCCTGTCTCAACCAAAAATACAAAAATTAGCTGGGCATGGTGGCAGTCCCAGCTAATGGCAGTCCCATATGTGTAGTCCCAGCTACTTGGGAGGCTGAGGCAAGAGAATCATTTGAACCCAGAAAGTGGAGGTTGCAGTGAGCCAAGATCATGCCACTGCACTCTAGCCTGGGTGACAGAGTGAGACTCTGTCTCAAAAAAAAAAAAAAAAAAAAAAAAGACTTCCACATTTAACTTACTAATTTATTTTAAACTACATGAAGATCACAACTATTTCAGGAGCTGAGATTGTTAAACATTTTGTAAATATGCAGTCAAATGAAAATCTTTGCAAACTTTGCTTCCTCAAATCACATCAACTCTTCACACTACTCATAACAAAGCTAATTGGCTTTTGTCTCTAATATAAGTTTGTATTTGTTTGAAGTTGAAAACTACTTGAGAAGTTCCAAATATTTTAGTTGTAGGCTTTAGTTATGTATATACATAGAAGGTGAGTGCTCTTTTTAGAATTTTATCACTCATAAATTTTAGATCCCTTTTTAAGAAGTGTTAAGGAAGGAGGTCAATAAGCATTCTTGTTTCTCTGGTTTGTTGGCTTTATGACAGAGGATGTGTGTACATTAGTGTTTTAAGTTGGTGTCATTCAAAGTGGGGCTGAGAAGGGAAGTGAGGGTTTGCATATGGAAGGGATTGGAAAGATCACAGTGACAACCCAGCCCTACTTCTTAGTTACAAAACAGCAACCTCAATGTAAACTTAATGCGAATACTGTGAATCAATATATTCCTTGTTGAATCACAGATGTGTAGGAAAACATGGGTTGGGTGTTTCTCCTTGAATTGTTTTGCTCTTAATGCTGTACCTCCAACTAGTAATTATGCAATTGACCACGTAGCATGGAAACATTCAGTACATGTAGCATGCACCAATATTTATTGACTGCCTACTACAGATGAATACTTGTGTTATCAAAAAATAATATTAAAATAAATGAATATTTTGCTTATTTTAAGGAAACCAGTTTCTCAGTCATTTGTGTCCGTGTTTAACTAGTTTTAAACGTTCCCCAGAGTTTCAATTGTTTTGAAGCTTCACCCAAATACCAGCCTTGGTCCTCATGTCATGGGTGAGTTGAAGCAAAGACATAATGAGAGATTTTTTTTTCTGTCTCTTGTAAGCCCTCAGATATAGTTTCGTGTGGATGCTTCTTGATTTAAGTTGAGTTTTGTCCCATGATGCACCTTGGTACTAAGATTACTAAGTTTACCTAGCCAGAGGCTTCTCCTCTCCTCATCAGCTTGAACCATGTCTGTTGTGACCCAGTTCTTTTCTCCTGTGTCAGATGACAAGTCATGATCCAGAACTCTTTTAAAGTCCATCCTCTCCCTCTGCTTTCAGGCCTTTGTGTTTCTGTTTACTTCTCTCTTCCCAGCATCTTCAGTCTTTCAGCATACTGGACTTCTCACCCAGAGAGGATAGACAGAAAACAGATCTCTTCTACCTTGAAAAACACTTGATTTGCCCTTTCTTTCTGGCTAGATTTGTTGGCTGTATGGTGTAAATATGCACATATCTCTATATCTTCAGTCTGTTTTCCATGCATTTCCGTAATCAGACATTTTCACCCCAGCCCTACCATTGCTAAATATGTTGGCCTTTTCTTAGCATTCATCCTCCTTAACCTCTTTGCAGGAGTGACAGTTGATTAAATCTTCTTGACATTCATCCACAATATCCTGATTCTCCTCCTACCTATCTGATTGTGCCCTTTTTTCAAGTTATTTTCCCCAACATGTTATTCTGCTCCTTATTCTAATGTTGTGTCCTCACTTTTATTTTCTTCCTGCAATCTCTTCCTCCAAGACTGAGTCTTAACTTTTATTGCTCTAAGAGTGACCTACCAAGTCAACATCCCCAGACCTCACCTTTTTCCTAAGCGTTAGCGTGCATCATCTGTTGACTGATGGATGTCATCACTTGAATAAGCCACCCTCACTTTGGACCTAGCTTGTTGTGCATATATGCGTATGTATTTATTAATAGAAATAAAGTGTAGAAAAAAATCCAAAATATTGACAAAGATGTGTGCCTGCAATGCATAAGGGATTTTAAATGATTTTTATATTTTTACATTTGTTTCTTTTTAATCTTAACATTTTAATTATTTCAAATGTATATTTTGTTATCTTTACAAAATTCATACAGTTTGTATATTCTATTATTAATCCTTTGATGGTAATAAACATTGAAAATATCTTCTTGTCAGTAGTTTTATCTGTCACTTTCTGCTTCTTGGTCTTAATTTTAATGTAGTCATATTTATAAATATTTATTAGTCTTTTTTTTTTTTTTTAAA
>NW_016107334.1:11364065-11377122 GCF_001604975.1 Cebus imitator
TTTTTTGGTTATATGGATGAGAGATTTCTGTGTTGCCCAGGCTGGCCTCAAACACCTAGCCTTGCCTCCTTATGCACCAGGACAACAGGCCTGAGCCACCGCAGCTATCATATTTATGAGTCTTTTATGATTTATTTTCTTTTAAAGGCTTGTTTAAAAAAAAAAAACAAAACGCTTTTTCTTTTTTCTCTAGGTCATAAAGATGTTCTACCGTGTATTTTTTAAAAAAAGTTTAGAAGTTTGCTTTTTACATTCGAGTCTTTTATTCTGAAATTTAGTTTTTGGGTGTGGCAGAAGTAAAGATTGCTTTGTTATTTTCCATATGGATTGCCGGCACTATGTATTGAGTGTTTCATCGTTTCCATAATCTGTAATACCATGTCTATCAAATGCCAGGTTTCCATATATGTGTGGCTTTGTTTCTTTCTAACTTTCCCTTGATCTGTTTACCTATCCCTGTGTAGAAACCACACTGTCTTAGTTACTATAACTGTAACAAATCTTGAAAGTTGGTAGTGTCAGAGGCATGTGAACCACAGCAACTCCATCTTGAATAAGGGCTGGGCAAAATGAGGCTGAGACCTACTGGGCTGCATTCACAGATGGTTAAACCATTCTGAGTCACAGGATGAAATAGGAGGACAGCACATGATACAGGTCATAAAGACCTTGCTGATAAAACAGGTTGCAGTAAAGAAGCCACTAAATCCCACCAAAACCAAGATGGCCACAGGAGTGACCTCTGGTTGTCCTCACTGCTACACTCCCACCAGCACCATGACAGTTTACAGATGCCATAGCAACATCAGGAAGTTACCCTATATGGTCTAAAAAAGGAAGCATGAATAATCCACCCCTTGTTTAGCATATCATCAAGAAATAACCATAAAAATGAGCAACCAGCAGCCCTTGGGGCTGCCCTATCTGTGGAGTACCATTCTTTTATTCCTGTACTTTCCTAATAAGCTTGCTGTCACTTTATGGACTTGCCCTGAATTCTTTCTTGTTTGAGATCCATGAACCCTCTCTTGGGGTCTGGATCGGGACCCCTTTCCTCTAACAGTGGGGCAAGTACTTTCCCACCTTTTGCTGGTTGTTGAAAGTTGCCTTGTTTGTACTTGGCTCTTTGGTCTTCTTTATACATTTTATAGTTACCAGTCTGTCAGATCCCACACAGAAAACCCTAGCAGGAGTTTGGAATTACATTGAATATATAGAATTAGAATGGGGAGAATTAATAACCATATAATTTGGACTCTTGTTATATGTGAATACAGTACATTTCTCTATTCTTCTAAAATTACTTTCAATAAAATTTTATCTTGTGTGACTAGTTAGATTTGTCAAATGGTTTTTTAGTGTTGTAAATAACTTACAGTTGACCCTTGAACAATATGGGTTTGAAAAGTGTGGCTCCCCTTGTATGCAGATTTTCTTCTGCCTCTGCCACCCCTGAGACAGCAAGACCAACCCTTCCTCTTTCTCCTCTTCTATAGCCTACTCAATGTGAAGTCAATAAGAATAAAGACCTTTATGATGATCTACTTCCACTTGATGAACAGTAACTATATTTTCCCTTCTATACGATGTTTTAACATTTTCTTTCCTCTAGTTTATCATTAAGAATACAGTATATACATATAACATACAAAATATGTGTTAATCAACTGTTTATGTTATTGGTAAGCCTTCTGGTGAACTGTAGGCTATTAGTAGTTAAGTTTTGGGGGGAGTCAGAAGTTATAGATGGGTTTTTGACTGCATGAGGTTCAGCACTTCTAACCCTTACATTGTTCAAGAGTCAACTGTATATTTTTATTTCCATGCTCATGTCTAGACATATAATTGACTATTGCATTTTCAGGTTATAACCAGGAACCTTTCATTTTAATTCTAATAATTTATAGATTTTCTTAGTCATTCTGTGTAGACTTTCCTATTCTCTGCACATTGTGACAGACTTGCATCTTCTTTTCCAATCCTTATGCCAGTCCTTTTTGTCTTACTTCCATGTCAGACACTTCAGCACAGTATTGAATGGAGGCTGTGATTGATAGTGGGCACCCTTATCTTAGTCCAGATTTTAAAGGGACTGCTTCTAATGTCTCATCAGTAAGTATGATATTTGCTGTATGTTTTTGTAGATAGTCTTTATCAGGTTAGAGAAATCCTCTGTTGGTCTTGGTTTGCTAGGTGTTTGTATCAGGAATGAGTGTTGAATTTTGGAGAATGATTTTCCCGTACCTGTTGAGCTGATAATGCAGCTTTTCTCATTTGGTCTATGTGGTGAATTAAATAATCATACTAAAGTACTTTCTAGTATGATATTGCTTTGTGTTACTTGGATAACTTGTACTTAACAATGTTGTTGCTTAAGATTTTGTAAAATTGGATTTTCTAACATTTTATTTAGGTTTTTAAAGTCTGTATTAGTAAGTGAGATGTTCATACTGTACTTGTTTGGCTTGGTTTTTGGGTTTTCCTAGCTTCATTATATGAGTTGGGAATAATGTCTTTTTCTTTCCTCTGGAATAGTCTGTGTAAATAGAGATTATCTGCATTTTGAATGTTTGATATGATTTGTCGTTAATACCATCTAGGGCAGGTGTCCAGGGTTTTATTTGTTTATTTTTAGTTTACTTTGAGGGGATAGAGTCTTAACTACTGGATTAATATCTTTAGTAGGTTTATTCAAGTTTTACATTTCTTATTGACTCAATTTTAATGTTACATATTTTCTTAACTTTTCCCTAAATTTTCAATTGTATTGCATAAAGTTGTTCATAGCATTCTTTTTCAAAAATGTCAGCTGTATCTGTAGTTGTCATCATTTTTTCAATCCTACTTATACCGTCTTTCTTTTTCTATAGTCTTTTCAAAAAGGCAGCTTTCAGCCGGGCGCGGTGGCTCAAGCCTGTAATCCCAGCACTTTGGGAGGCCGAGGCGGGTGGATCACGAGGTCAAGAGATCGAGACCATCTTGGTCAACATGGTGAAACCCCGTCTCTACTAAAAATACAAAAACATTAGCTGGGCATGGTGGTGCGTGCCTGTAATCCCAGCTACTCAGGAGGCTGAGGCAGGAGAATTGCCTGAACCCAGGAGGCGGAGGTTGCGGTGAGCCGAGATCGCGCCATTGCACTCCAGCCTGGGTAACATGAGTGAAACTCCGTCTCAAAAAAAAAAAAAAAGGCAGCTTTCAGTTTTGCTATTTTAAAAATTTGGATTTTTCAAAAAGTTTTATTAATTTCTGCTCCTGTTTTCTTATGCTCTTGTTCTTTTTCTGACTACTTGAGTTGTGCATTTACTTATTTATTTTTTATTTTTATTTTTTGGAGACAGAGTTTTGCTCTGTCACTCAGGCTGGAGTATAGTGGCTCCATCTCATCTCATTGCATCCTCCGCCTCCCAGAGTCTTTTGCCTTAGCCTCCGAGTAGCCAAGATTATGGACGTACACCACCACACCCAGCTGACTTTTGTATTTTTAGTAGAGATGGGGTTTCGCCGTGTTGACCAGGCTGGTCTCGAACTCCTGACCTCATGTCATCCACCCTCCTGGCTTCCCAAAGTGCTGGGATTACAGGCCTGAGCCACAGCACTCAGCCTGAGTCATACATTTAAATTATTGGTTTTCAGGTTTTATTCTTTTCTAATATACACATTAAACTCTTCATTTCTCTCTAAGTAGTGATTTGGCTGAATCACTTACGTTTCAATAGTTAGTGCCTTCATTGTCATTAAAGTTGTAAATATTTCCTAATAAATTTTATGGTTTCATCTCTGACCTATGATTTTTTAAAACCATGTCCATAAATTTCCAAGAGGGGCACAAATTATTTTTTTTTGCCTTTGATTTCTGATTTTATTGGGGTAAAATAATGTCAATTGTATAATAATGATTCTTTGATCATTGTTGAAATTTGCCTTTTTTCTTTTTCTTTAATGACTCAAGTTGAAAATAATGAGTTCTCTAATTGGATCTACATATTTCCTTTAGGCTGGGTTTATTGATTGTTATTCAGCTTTCTCTTCTTGGTCAATTAGCTTACTGAGACAAGTATGTGTTTTAACTTTACTACCATGAGAGTAAGATGATCTGTTTTTCCTTCTAGTAATTAAAGTTTGCAAGTAGGGGCCGGGTGCGGTGGCTCACACCTGTAATCCCAGCACTTTGGGAGGCCGAGGAGGGCAGATCACGAGGTCAGGAGATTGAGACCATTCTGACCAACATGGTGAAACCCTATCTCTACTAAAAATACAAAAACAATTAGCTGGCGTGGTGGTGCACCCTGTAGTCCCAGCTACTCGGGAGACTGAGGCAGGAGAATTGCTTGAACCCAAGAGGCGGAGATTGCAGTGAGCCAAGATCGAGCCATTGCGCTACAGCCTGGGCAACAGTTCAAGACTCTGTCTCAAAAAAAAAAAGTTTGCAAGTAGGAGTTGTCTTTTCTATGTCTCTTGGTGTAGATGTGCATGAATTTCAGTTGGATGTCTAACCTCACCATAGAATCACTGCATCATAGGTTAGGTATATGTTCAGTTTTATTGGATATTGCCAAACAGCTCTAAAATGGCTTAAACAATTTATAGTTGTACAGCAGCTCATGAGAATTAGTGTTACTTAGTATATTTAGCAACACTTGTTGTTGTCACTTAAAAACAATTTTTAGCCATCATAGTTGGAATGTATTGGTAGTTTATTTTAGTTTTAATATGCATTTTTCTAACTACTAATGAGATTGAGCCTCTTTGCGTGTTTATTGGTTCATCTTTTGGTTTAAAGTTCTCTGCCAAAACAATCAATCTTGTCTTTTATCTTGTTGAACATAGTAAAACATAGTTATTTTAAACTTTTTCTTTTACTCTAAATTTAGAGCAATTGTGGGTATGTTTCTGTTGCTTGTGGTGTCTAGTAGTGTTGTTGTTTTTTTTTTTTTTCCATATAATCTTGCCTGTTCATATGCGTGGCTATTTTTGATTGAGTTTTCTAAAGACTGAAAAGATATAAAAATAAATTGAGGTCTAGGATGATACATACTTCTCTTCCAGGATGGGTTTGTATTTGTTTCTGCTGGGCACTTGGCAGCAGTAGCAATCTGGGTTAACGTCAGTCCGATTTCAAGGACTGAGATGATTCTGAACTAAGCTGCAGTGCCTGTGAGGGCCTGCTGACTTCTGGTTGGTCTTTACTTATAAAGAGTACCCCTTCCGGATCCCAATCCAGATTAACCAGGCTCCCTGGATTTGGGGGGCCTTGGACTCCAATTTATGTCCCTTCAGCCCTGGATGGAGTCCATGTTGCTCAGCAGTGCTCTCCAGAATCAGAGGAGCCCCCAGGCGGAGGATGGCCCCCCTATACATGGCTCACCTTCTGAGAGCTCCATTCTTCCAGACGTTGGCTTGGCCATTCTTTACTGTCTTATTGGTTCTATAATACCTTCAAGAAAATATCTTTTATATTTTTTCCAGTTGCATTCAGAGGGAGAGTTAGTCTGAATTATCTAATCATCCAGTCTCAGAATCTAAATTCTTCCAGTATATTTATTTTTCCCTCTTTTTCTGGTAACATCTCTGTATCTGCATGTGTCTCTATGGATTTCCTGGGGCTTACTTTCTTTTTACATGGTCTAAATTTCATCCAGGTAAATGGACACATTTTATTTATTTATATTTATGATTTAGTATTTATTTGGATACATTTCTATCATGTTTTTCTTTCTTTTCTTTTTTCAAGACAGAGTCTCACTTTGTCACCCAGGCTGGAGTGCAGTGGTACAATCTCAGCTCACTGCAACCTCTGCCTCCTGGGTTCGAGCGATTTTCCTGCCTCAGCCTCCCAAGTAGCTGAGATTACAGGCATGTACCACCAGGCCTAGCTAATTTTTGTATTTTTAGTAGAGATGGGGTTTCGCCATGTTGGCCAGGCTGGTCTTGAACTCCTGACCTCAGGTGATTCACCTGCCTTACTATCATGTTTTTCTGTGCTTTGTATTTACCTTTTGTTTCCTGGGACTTTTGTTTCTTTGGGTCTTTAATAATTTTAAATGTACTAATTGTAAAATTTCTATCTCATATTATCTAGACTTTTTAAAAAATTTCTGTAATTTACACTAGTAGCTTGAGTAAATTACACTAGGGTAATTTTTCAGGCAAAAAATTTTCTTTTTATCTCTTTAAAATTTATTTCAAAATATGTCAATCATTTTTACTACCAAAATCCAGAGAAGACACCAAAGTGAAGGCAGGGTTAGAAAATATGACTAATGAAAAATCACTGAGAAACAGAAAATGTATCTTGAAAATATTTCTTATGATAGGAAACAATCAAAAGTAGAAATCAAGATGAAAAAAGTAGAACCAGATTAGGCATTATTAAGTTATTGTCCATCACACATACGAATTCATTTCTTGTCCCCAAGTCCTTCTTTACTATTCCATAGGTTTGTGTGGTTGTTTGTGGGATTTTTGACTGCTTGTGAGAATAAGGATAAAGATGATGCAATAAAGCTCTTTTTTAAAAATTCAGCTTTTCCTTATAAACTCTGAACTTATTTACTGTGCTTCCAAAGTTCACAAGAACACTTTTCTTTCTTTCTTTTTCTCTTTTTTTTTTTTTTGAGGCAGAGTTTTGCTCTTGTTGCCAGGCTGGAGTGCAGTGGCCTGATCTTGGCTCACTGCATCCTCCGCCTCCCGGGTTCAAGCAATTCTCCTGCCTCAGCCTCCCGAGTAGCTCGGACTACAGGCGTGTGCCATCACGCTTGGCTAATTTTTGTGTTTTTAGTAGAGATGGGGTTTCACCATGTTGGCCAAGATGGTCTCTATCTCTTGACCTCGTGGTCCATCCACCTCAGCCTCCCAAAGTGCTGGAATTCCATGTGTGAGCCACCATTCCCAGCCACACTTTTATTTCTTTTACTTCATTTTTATCCTTGTTTCTTTGGTTTTCATAAACTCTGTTCTCTGCACATAGAGCTTATTCCACTGGGGGGAGTGTGGGTTCTTGCATGGTGAGCTAACTGCTGCGCTAGCTGGTGGCTCTCTCCCTCCCAGGCCTGCCAGCCACCAGAAGGTACTGTAAGAGGTCTGAAAGTGGCTGTGGGTTAGAGGGGATGCCCAGGAAAAAATTATTGAGGGAAAGATTAAGAGATGGCAAGGAACAGAGGATGCAGGCCACTAGAGAAAGGAGCTAATTTGTTTTTTATCTTTCTCTCTGTGCTGGTCAAGATCTGCCTGTGTCAGTAATAAAAACCATTGAACTTTACCCTTTCAATGGGTGAATTTTATGGTCTGTGAAATATCCTTCCATAAAGCTGTAAAAATGAAAGACCTACCTGTCAGAAGAGCTGAAGGAGAATGTGTCAGAGACTGCTGACCTGCTTGTGGGCCCAGAAGCCTGCTGACTTACGTGTGACACATACCTTTAAGAACAGCCCAAACTAGAAAAAAAAGGTGTGTGTATTTCTAAGAATTATGTCCCAGCCTCTTGGTGGATACCACGGCTTAGAGGATATAACCTCCCTTTTGAAGATGAGGAAACTCAGGTATGGAAATATTGAGTAACTTTCTTGAGTAACCAGGAGAAGAGGAGGAGTAGCACCTAAGTGTCTGCCCTCATGACCTCATAACACACCTGGTGGCAGGTGTGCCAGAGTTGTTACGGCTTCCCTACGCCCTCTGTCCTCAAAAATGTGGGTGCTGTCAGATCCTGGGCTGGAGAGTGCTTGCTTCCTCATGTGTGACATCTGGAACACTGTGAGAGTAGAACAAGAATTTCAACGCCGGGCGCGGCAGCTCACGCCTGTAATCCCAGCACTTTGAGAGGGCAAGGTGGGCGGATCATGAGATCAGGAGTTCAAGACCAGCCTGACCAACATAATGAAACTGAAACCTTGTCTTCACTAAAAATATAAAAATTAGCCAGGTGTGGTGGTGCACACCTGTAATCCCGACTACTCAGGAAGCTGGGAGAATCACTTGAACCTGGGAGGCAGAGGTTGCAGTGAGCTGAGATCACACCATTGCACTCCAGCCTGGGTGACAGAGTGAGATTCTGTCTCTCAAAAATAAATAAATAAATAAATAAATAAAAGAATTCCACGTTAAATTATACAGTATATTCTGAAAGAAAGGTAAATTTTGCATACCCAGCCTGCAGAAAGTGTAACAGCTTGTGGTGACCAGGACTGGTTGCTGCCTCTCTGAATCACACTTTAGACAAGTGGTTGGAAATTGTAGACTGCCACAACCCGTGGTTGTTTGCATAGCAGAATCAGCTCTCTGATTATTTCCTGTGACTGGAGTGGGTTCAACAAGAAGATGCTACAGGGAGCTGCTGGCACCGGCAGACACAGCCACCATTCCCATGGGATTAGCCTTGCTGTTTGCAGCCACTGCATTCTGGGAGACTTCCTGCTCTAGCATTCCAGCAAAAGCTAAGAACCTTGGAATTTAAGCACAGCGACTATGGGGAGGAGTCAGAGCTGCCCTGTGGGCCTAGCCCCTACTAGCATTCCCAGCATTCCTTAGATAACAGCTAACTGCAGCTGACTTGCAAACCAGCCTAGGGTAAAATCTCTGTTCAGGAGAGCAACCAAGTTGAATCTCATGGCTGAGGTTTCTGGGAAAGGACCTGTCATTGGCCACCCACCCCAGATTAGCCCCTGCCCCTGAGACTAGGCAGTGTGATCACATTACACCAACACAGTGGCTCTCAAGGAAGGGGCTAGTATTCAGAGAAGCCAGTAGGTGCTCCCACATCCATGTTGTTGTAGAGATGTATAAAACACATAACAGGGATCACATTATATATATACTTTTGTGTTCTGCTTTTTTCACTTATAGATTGTGAACACTCTTTTGTTGTATTTCATATTATTTGAAAACATTTTAATGTCTTTTTGCTATCCCTTGTATAGGCATATTATGGTTCATTGATTCTTCTACTGTTAAACATTTAGATTTTTTGTAGTTTTTCCCAACTGTAAAAATTATTGGCTGGGCATGGTGGCTCATCCATGTCATCTCAGCACCATGGGAAGCTGAGATGGGTGGATCATTTGGGCCCAGGAGTTTGAGACCAGTCTGAGCAACATGCTATAGTCTCTACTACTCAGGAGGCTGAGGTGGGCAGATCATATGAGCCCAGGGAGGTTGAGGCTGCAGTGAGCAGTGATTGCGCCACTGAACTCCCATTTGGCTGACAGATTTAGTTTTTGTATTTCCTTAGAATTTAGTTCAGAGATCATCTCTGAATAAAAGGATAAGAACCTTTATCTGTCAATAGGTACCGTTAATATGTCAGATGGCTTTTTAGAAAGGTGGAGTAACAAATGAATATAGAGCTGATTTTTTGCATGCCAATGGTGAAATTCACACACATGTTAAAATAAATACATAAGGCATGTTTAGCTGTAACCATGAGGGTACTGAGGTGGTAAGGGGGCATGCAAACATGTTCCACATATGGGAGAGCTTTTGGTTTTTAACAGCTTTCTTGAGATAGAATTTACATGCCATATAATTTACTCATTTAAAGTGTACAATTCAGTGGCTTGTAGTATATTCACAGTTATGTATCCATCACCACAATCATGTTTAGAATATTTTCTTTTTCTTTTTTTTTTTTAAGGCGGAGTTTTGCTCTTGTTGCACATGCTGGAGTGCAATGGCGTGATCTCCGTTTACTGCAACCTCCGTCTCCTGGGTTCAAGCGATTCTCTTGCCTCAGCCTCCCAAGTAGCTGGGATTACAGGCATGCCCCACCAATGCCCAGCTAATTTTTTGTATTTTTAGTAGAGATGGAGTTTCACCATGTTGGCCAGGCTGGTCTCAAACTCCTGACCTCAAGTGATCTGCCCACCTCAGCCTCCCAAAGTGCTGGGATTACAGGCGTGAGCCAACGCACCCAGCCTAGAATATTTTCATTACCAGCTATCAGCCCCTGCTACCTCCATCCCAACTCTGCAACCACTAATCTAGTGTCTTTATAGATTTCCTATTTGGGATATTCCATATAAATGGAATCATATAATATGCGGTCCTTTGTGTCTGGTCTTTCACTTTGCATGATGTTTTTAAGGTTCATCCATGTTACGGCATGTATCAATACTTTGTTCCTGTTTATTGCTGAGAGGAGAGCTTATATCACATCAGCAGAAGGCCTGTGAGTCTGTGTTTAGAGAAAGGGAATTGAGGACTCATTTGGGAGCACTGATCATGAATTATAGTGGCACTGATTTTCTTTACTATGTGACTTTCTCCAGCATCCTTAGATTTTCCGTGACTGTAGAAGTAGTCATTTTTGTGAATGTACTGGTTTATTTACCCTATCCATTATTAGTGGATATTTAAGTCTTTCCTAATCTTCACTCTTTTGAACGCTGCTTCAATAGATAGATCTTTGAATATTTATGTGATTGTCTTTTGTGGGTGAATTTCTAGAAATAGATTTGCTGGGTGAAGGAGTATAGCCAGTTTACATTTTGACACAGAGTGCCACACTGTCTTCCCCAAAGCTAAAAGGAACTTGTCTTCATCACGCTAAAAATGTCAGTCTTCTTAACCTGTGGTGATTTGCAGTGTAAAAAATTGTTCATTAGTGTTCTTGTTGGCATTTTTTTTGCACTGTTCAGATTAAACAGTTTTTTTTTTCATATGTCTTTTACCATTTTTTTTTCTTTTAGAATTTATAAGGTTGGAAGTGCGCAAGTAGAAGTGTACATTTTTATGTAGTCAAGTATTTTATTTTTTCAATATTTCCTTCTGCTGCTTTAAGTTTAATTAAAATTTTAACAATATCTTGTTACTGTTAATTATCATTATTGTACCGTTAACCTGTTTATTATCCCATTATCCTTTTATTTGATTGTTCTGTTACCATTTCTTTTCCACTATTTTTCCTGTGGCTCGTAATAACCATTTAATTTCTTTTTAAAATGCCACCTTCTATGTTACTCTTCAAAATATTTATTCTACTGAAGACAGAAGAAACGTACAACCCTCAATTAGACATTTTCCCACACAGCTAACCCTTGCATTTTCACACCAATTATTTCTTTCTACTTTAATTTTAGAAGACTCTAAACAGCTAACTGAAGATTTTCTTAGAAACTTAAAAACATAGCCCTTTGCAAATTCTACATAGCCCTGCTTATGTTCAGTCTAAGAGTTAGTTAGTTTACAAATGAAGACTACAAAATGCCAAATTAATAGACTACAACATTAGCTGACCTTTGGATTATTTTTTTTTTTGTATTTTTTTATATGGCTGCTTTTTCTGATTTCCCCAACTACTCTCTTCAATTTTCCTAATTTTCTTCTTTTCCTTCTTTGGAAAGAGGGAGAGGTTAAACTCTTTTTATTCTCCGTAGAATTTTTTTTTTTTAATTCCATGGATTGCTTTATCATGAACAGTCATGGGAAAGAGCCTGTCTTTGGAATCAGAGGTAACTCCAATTCTGAATAATAATTCTGGAATTTCCCAGTTGTGAGGCCACAGTTAATATGTGAATAAGACATAACTAAGAATATTATAGCGGTATTAGTATAAAGATACTATTAGAACAAAAATACAAAACTTTTGAAATACTAAAAAAAATACCAAAGAAAAAGAGGAGCAAAGAAATCAGACCTCATATTATACCTTAAGCATTATGAAAATCCATCACACTGATAAATGTAAATTGGATAAAGTTTCTGCGAAAAGTTAAAATTCTCAGATTGACGGATAAAGTAAAATCTAACTCTGTGCAGCATACCAGGACACACTTATGTTTCTTTCTTCAAAGTTTTTGACATTAAATTATATCTATGACGTGAACCCTTGAACAGGCTTAACATGAATTCACAATTTTCATTAACATTCAAAGGCAATGCTAACATGGATGTCAAGAGGGAAATGCAAGAAGTAGTCACAAGACTCTCAATTCTTCCACTTTAAAGTTCAAGAACAAGTGAGGAGTTGCATTTTGCTTCAATGCCAATTTATTCTAAATAGAAAATAGAGATAATTATCACTTACAGTGCATCTATAGAATAGAATTTAGACCTAAAACGAACTTCAGCATCAATACCCTACTTAAACTGATGAGGATATTGTAGCTCAGAGAGATTAACTGACTTTCTTGCAGGTTGTACAGCTGATTAGTAATAGAGCCAGGATTTGATGTTACTTTGTGTCAAGAGTACTACCAGAAGTATAACATCTTTGGAGTAAAACTAATAGCACTAGAAGAGGGATAACAACACACAAAGAAAAAGAAAAGGAAGTCAAATAAAAACAAAACTTTCTTACAGTATGTAAAATTTTAGAGTGGAATAAGAATGCCTATCTGCTCCAGGGTGCAAAGTCTTAAATAATTACTTTATTCATTTTTTTAAAAAATCCCCTTGTCTTAATTTTATTTGGGCTTCTGTAACAAAAATACCATTAACCAGGTGGCTTATAAACAACAGAAATATATTTTTTACATTTCTAGAGACTAGAAGTCTGAGATCAAAGTGCCAGCAGATTTGGTTTCTAGTGAGAACTTGCTCTCTGCTTCAAAAATGGCACCTTTTTGCTGTGTACGCACATGGTGGAGGGAAAGGCAGCTCTCTGGGGGTCTTGTAACCCATTCATGAGGCTCCAGCCTCATGACCAGGTCACCTCCCAAAGGCCCCCACCTCCAGACACCATCACATTGTGGATTAGCTTTCAGTGTACACATTTTGAGGGGACACAAACATTCAGACCATAGCACCCTTAAATTTTGAAAATGTAAAAACTCTATTAAACAATTCTTGGATTATAAGGAAAATATGAACAAAAATACAGAATTCTGAGAAAATAACAAGAATGAAAACATGACATATCAAGGTCTATGGGATATAGTTGAAACAATGCTTGGGAAGATTTATAACATAAATATCTGTAGAAATAAAAATTTTAAAAATTTTATCAAAGTGAGCTGGGCGCGGTGGCTCACGCCTGTAATCCCAGCACTTTGGGAGGCTGAGGCGGGTGGATCACGAGGTCAAGAGATCGAGACCATCCTGGTCAACATGGTGAAACCCCCGT
>NW_016107334.1:11378127-11383619 GCF_001604975.1 Cebus imitator
AAAAAAAAAAAAAAAAGAAGGAAAGAAAAAGAAAAAAACGTGGGATAATGAAGCAAATATGTCAGACTCTTGCTACTACTGTTGAGAAGCGGTATATGTAGGTTCATTATACCATTCTCTCTTCTTTTGATCATATTTAAAATACTTCATAATAAAACATGTTTAAGTTGTTGAAAAATGTAATTCATCAAAATGAGAGTGAGCTAAGCTCTCTGGGAAGATGCAGCCATGGCAAACAGGATCCAGCAGGGGAGAGAGGCAAAGGCAAGCCCACAGGAACAATGGCAGCAGAGTCCCTGTGAAAGCTGTGCCCATGCGTGTCCTCTGTCCCTACTCTCAACTCCAGTTGCGCTCCCTGCAGGCAGGGGCTGTGAGGTTGTCTCCTACCCCTGTGTTCCCCTTCCCTGATAGTGACTGGCCCTGCAGGTTTGCCAGGAAGGTACTGAGGGGGCTGATAAATCTCTGTTGGAAACAGAAGCAGCGAAAGTCACGGAGAAAAGTAAGATTTAGGCGTAGATACCTTCCTGAAGTGGAAGCACCTGTGAGGGCAGTGAGCTTGAATGAAAGGAATCCAGTCTGAAGAAATAGTTTAACTTCAAGGCAGCACTATTCTAAGTGAGGTAAAGTCCAGGAGATGAGGGAAGAGTCCTGGCCTTCAGGGAGCCAGGAGGCTTGAGGCTGGGTTGTTGAATGAATCATTCACATGGATATTAAAATTATACAGGATGATGGAAGAGTTCCTGCCTCCCACTCCCCCTGACATTTTATTATGAAGATTTCAAAACTGCAACAAAGCCGAAAGAATTTTACAGGGAACACTCATATCCAATACCTGGATTCTACCTTTATTCTTGTACTTTGTTTTGTCATGTCATCTGCTTATCCATTAATCTCCATTTCACATGTTTTACTCATTTCAAGTAAATTGCAGGCACCAGTGTGCTTCCCTCATGCAGGAATTTTGAGGGTTAAATGTGGGGGTATTTTTTAACTGTTAGATATGATTGAAATACAGTGTTTTAAATCTGACTAAGAGGTTCTTTGACTTCAGGTTGTGAATGATGACTCAATTCCTGAATCAGCTTTGGGAAGAGAGCCAGGCGCAGGTGGAGACCGGGCCACTCTAGTTTCCTTGATCAGCAGGAGCAGCAGAGCTGTCACAGCAGCTTCCTCTGTGGGCATGCCGTGGCTGCTCCTCCCACACAGCACCTTCGCCTGGCACATGCAAATGCTCCTCTGCTCTTAGAACAGAACTGCAACCCGAAGACAGGTAACAGAAAGGAGAGTGCCATTTTTGGAAAGGAAGGCTGAGGTGGCATATTCTGGTGGGGGGTGAACTAGTTGTAATGCTGGTTATCCAATCATTGAAACATCTTCTTGGTAGACTATTCCATGCTTCTGTTTGCTTTTCTTTTCCTGATCTATAGTTGCTGCTAATCTGAGGTAGAGTAAGTCTAACCAAGTTCTGGTACCTGTCTTTGACCCATGGGTAACTAGAAAATTACCACTCAAGGTGAAGTCCCGAGAGAAGTAGCCTTGTATTTTATTAAATGCTAAATAAAAAGATCCTCTGTTCTCATGAGCCACTTACGACTTGGGCTTTATTTTTGTGGAGAACATGAAAAATAACAGGAAAAAACATTTTTACATTTGGTTTTGACCTAGCTCCGGTCTCTGAAGCAGGCCCCAGTTAGAGTTTGGACTGTAAATAACAGGCTCTGTGACCCTGGACAGGTTCCTTACCTGGCGGTGGCCCAGTTTCAGGATTGTTTTGCTTGTGAAAATGCACAGAAAGTGCAGTGTAAGTGTCAGATGTTGGGTCCGCCTAGATGGCTTCAGGCCTTGACTTACCACCTTAGTACTCAACCATTTGCATCCTTTCTGTCTTCTGGGGTCTCATCTCTCTTGCAGTCTTGTGTCATCTTCCCACTGGGAAGGGAAAAGAGAGGACTGGCCTAATAGGACCCCAGCCATGTGGTAATTGGGGCTACCTAGCCCTGCCACCAGGCTCCAGGCAGAGTTGTTTCCCAGAGGGTCCAGAAGAAATGAACAGGCTGGGAGCAAGAGAAAATCTTATCCATGGCAAATGCCTGTCAGGAGGGCAGGCTGATGAGGGTAGCTGGTCCTGAAGTCCCTCCGCCTAAGAGCTCAGCTCTCCAGGCCCCCAAAATCCCCAGGGCTCTCTCCCTCACTGCACTCAGGTCTCCAAGGTCACCTCTAGTCTTTCCAGTCTAGCACTCCACCTGGTCACACTCTATCCCTTTTCTCTGCTTATTTTCCTCACAGGACATGACCTAACAAGGTATATTTGTTTATTGTGCCTCTCCCCCTTGGAATGAAAACTGCACCAGGACAGGAACTTTGTTTTTTTCATCTCTCTGTTCCCAGCACTTAGAATGGAAGAGTGCCTGATACATAAGACAGCAAACACTGTTGGATGACTGAATGAATTAATTGGAAACAAAGCCAACATGGTGAATTTTATGTTATATGAGGTCAGAAGCTTTCATCCGCCGTACCCACCAACCTAATGCTCTCTGGGCCTGCTGCCTTAGTTCCTAGGACTTTTCTGCTCCTCTCCGCTAACGGAGACCTTGTTTGCCTCTTTCTTGATCAATGACTTGCTTAGATATAGAATTCAAGTTTAAAAGGTATTGTTCTCTGAATTTGAACAACATTGTTCTACTCTAGCGTCTGAATGTTGCTATTGAGACCTTTGATACTATTCTGTGTCCTGAGCCTTTGCATGACCTGCTTTTTGCTTTGGAAGCTTTTAGCATCTTTATTCCTGGCATGGTGACATTTCACCATGATGTGCCTTGTATAGTCTGTTTTCATCTTTGCCAGCCTCTTGGAAGATCCTTTGAATGTGGACACCAATATCATTTTTGGAGGAAATATCTTCTGTAGTTTATTTGATAAACACCTTTCTTCTCTCTAGAAATCCTGTAAATTTGCTATTGAATCATCTTCATTGATTATTGTCTTTTCTCTGCTGTGTTTTATCTGTTTTTACACTATTTACTGGAAAAGTTCTATGACTTTGTTTTCTAACCCATCTCACATTTTTTATTTATACTTTTTTTTTTTTTTTGAAATTGGTTCTTACTCTGTCCCCCAGGCTGGAGTACAGTGGCACAATCTCTGCTCACTGTAGCCTCTACCTCCCTGAGCTCAGATGATCCTCCCACCTAAGCCTCCTGAGTAGCTGGGACTATAGCTGTGTGCCACCATACCTGGCTATTTTTTTTGTAGTGATGGTGTTTCACCGTGTTGCCCAGGCTGGTCTGGAATTCCTGAGTTCAAACAACCCACACGTCTTGGTCTTCCACAGTACTCAAATTACAGATGAGTCACCACGCCTGGCCTATACTGTTTTAATTTTCAAGAGCGCTTCATCCTTACTTATTTTAGTTTCTGTCTTTAATGTTGGGAAGTTTTTCTAAAATGTCCTCTGATCCCTAGTTATCTGTTCATATGTAAGAATGAGTCACTAGAAAACAGGGATATAAAGATCTGTTTCTATACCCATGTTCATAGTGGCGATATTCACAATAGCCGAAAGTTGGAAGCAACCCAGATGCCCACTGATACATGAATGGATAAATAAATTGTGGTATATTTATACTAGAGAGCAGTATTCAGCTTTAAGAAGGAAGGAAACTCTAACACGTGCTACAACACGGATGGACCTTGAGGACATTATGCTGAGTGAAGTGAGTCAGTCATAAAAGGACAAATACTGCATGATTCCTCTTATATGAGGTACCTACAGTAGACAGAGTCATAGAGAAGAAAGTAGAATGGCAGGGGTTTGGGGAAAGAGGGAGTGAGGAGTTAGTGTTTAATGAGTACAGAGTTTCAGTTTGGAAAGATGAAAAAGTCCTAGAGGTGGATGGTGATGATGATTACACAACAATGTGAGTATACTTAATGTCGCTGAACTGTTTATTTTAAAATGGCTAACATAGTGAACTTTATGTTGTGTGTATTTTACCACCAGAAAAACCAGTGAGTTACCAGCAAGCAAATTGGAAGCTCTTGAATAAGCCAGCTCTTTTCCTGGGAGAAGGTGTCTGTGCAGGGTCAGGGGTTGATCTGGGAATCTAAGTGTTCCATATACTGGCATTCATTGACTCCCCTGTTTTTAGCCCTGCACCCACCCTGCTATTCCCTTTGTGGTTGGGTCCTGCTCCGGTAAGCCTGAAGCCTGGGTTGCAGAGCAAATTTGTTTCTGTGTGGTGTTCCCCTCTGCAGCCTCTGCTGTTTCTCATCCTATAACTACTCCTGTATTCTTTCTCCATCTTCTGAAAAGTATTGCATCTCTTGTTTACTGGATCTTTTTTTCTTTGTGGTCTTATATCTTTTTTTTTTTTTTTTTTTTTTGGCAGGGATTCAGGAGTGAGAGAAGGTAATATACGTGTACTATCCACCTTTTAATTAGAAGTTAGCTTAGGTATTTTTTAATAGTAGTGAGCATATAATTATGGATATGCACTTTAATCTTTTGAATCTACTCACATACAAATGAAAATTCAAAATGCTTATTTCAGCTAGTGATTCAGTTTATCTTATTGTCCACATCAGCGCAGCCACCACCTGGGAGCCGTGATCAAGATATGGAGTCAGCATCTAAAGCCAGTGAGAGCTATAGATACCTTCAAGGTTGTGTCCTTTTGTTTACAGCTGAGCTAGCATAGCTCTGTGTCCTGATAGGACAAGAACTTTCTTAAAGCAGAAAACAACAATGAAAATCTTATGAACCTAAGTCGTAAATGTCTTCTATCCTTAAATGTCTTAAATGTCAGTTCTCTAAAGGGGTTGAAGAATACACCATGAAAGTGGGGGGTGTGTGTGTCTGTATGCATATGTGCACACGTGCATGTGTGTGTGTTGGCGTGTGGAAGTGCGGATGAAGGGTACAGCTTGAAAGGAAATGGCTGCATCATGTCACAGCTCACTGTTTTGTAGTGGTTTATCCTAATTGTTCAGTTAATGCTATATAATGACACACTAAAATTAACTTGAGTTAGTTTTAAATCTAATTTATGATGAACATATATTAACATTTAGGTATGTTTGCTCTATAAATGTGGGATCCATAAGAAAGAATCCCATCTTTGAATCGACAGCAAATATTGTAGAACAAGTAGATCAGGTTGTAAGGAGCTAATACAACTTGAGCAAAACTTCTAGGACTAGAGGAAATTGAGTTTGTGCAACAATATTTGTGCAGGGCTTTAAAATTCATGAGGCTCTGGTAGTTTCCATTTTAGCTTTCTATTATGGGAAGTAAATGTAATTTTAATAGCGCCACTTTTTTTTCTTTTTTAATTAAGGATGATGTTAGTCAACCTCCTGTGGATTAAATGTAAAATAGCTCATTACCCATTCAGGAAATCCAGTTCCGTCTTCTCAAGTTGCTCTGTTATGTTGAATCCTGTGTAAAGATCAAGTGCCAACCTAGAGCATTTCTTTTCTTTTCTTTCTTT
>NW_016107334.1:11383646-11396180 GCF_001604975.1 Cebus imitator
TTTTGAGATGGAGTTTCGCTCTTGTTGCCCAGGCTGGAGTGCAATGGCATGATCTCAGTTCATTGCAAACTCAGTGTCACCGGTTCAAGCGATTCTCCTGCCTCAGCCTCCCGAGTAGGTGGGATTACAGGCATGCATCACCACGCCCAGCTAATTTTTGTATTTTTAGTAGAGATGGAGTTTCTCCATATTGGTCAGGCTGGTCTTGAACTCCTGACTTTAGGTGATCCACCTGCCCCAGCCTCCCAAAGTGCTGGAATTACATGGGTGAGCCACCGAGCCCAGCCCCCAGAGCATTTCATAGTGCTTCTGACACCTTACAAAAATGCTAAAGACATGTTGTATACTAATATATTGAAATTTTAAGACACTGTGAAGAAAGAGCTGTGGAATAGCTGGCATTCACTAGTAATCTTTTTTTTTTTTTTTTTTTTTAGATGGAGTCTCGTTCTTGTCACTCAGGCTGGAGTACAAGTGGCATGATTTCAGCTCACTGCAACCTCCACCTCCCAAGTTCAAATGATTCTCCTGCCTCAGCCTCCCAAGTAACTGGGATTACAGGCGCCCGCCACCACACCCGGGAGATTTTTGTATTTTTAGTAGAGACAGGGTTTCACCATGTTGGCCAGGCTGATCTGGAACTCCTGACCTCAGGTGATCCACTCACCTTGGCCTAGTAATCTTTTTATATTGTGGATTTTAAAGCACCAGTTTTAAAAAGAGGACAGCTCTTCTAACTGAATAAATTTTTCAAAAAAACATGAATAAAGTAATTATTCAATAAAAGGACAAGTTTCTTATCAAATTTAATTTCAATAGTTACAACTTGAATGGTTGAGTTACTCTCTAGTATCTTATACTGGCATATACCAAAACAAAGAAAGTAACCACATACTTTGCATTCAAATTTTAATTTTGAAAGTTTTTTGAAATGATCTTCAATATCTAAAACTCTGCAACTGGACTATAATTGATAACAAACACTAAGAAAGTGCTTTGCTAGAGCATTTCATATATTTATTCAGGCTCTAAATTCTTTTCTAGGTTGTATGAAATCTTATTGGGCAAGTTGAAGGAAGATTTGGCAGTGGTTAAGGTTTAAATCTTAATATTAAATCATTTTAAACAGGTAAAGCGAACTCTACATCACAGTAAATGCGATTGTATGGTTTGGAAATCATCTTTGATAAAGACTGGTAACAGAGCAATGATTTTCCAGTTGGAAGGAAGTTTAAAAGGTAATGGGAGTGACGTGGGGTGACAGTGAGTGGTTGTTAAATTTACGTAGAAGAGGAATTGGGGAATCGCTAGGTTTTTGGTTAATTCCCATAGTAGTTGACCAGTAAATTGTAAAGAGGCAGTTTAAGCAGAGAATTAAAAAAAAAAATGATTCATACATTCCTTAAACATTTTATTTTAATTAAATACACATAAATACACATTTATTCACCAGTTATTTGACGTAAGTCCCAGGCCATTTCTTTTAATATGGATCTGCCCTCTTCCACATCTTTGTTTTTATGCTAACCAGAGCCATATTATAGTTGGAAAGACTTAAGGACACCTGGAAATCTACTAGAAGATTCGTGATTTTTAACAATTTTCCTTCCTCCTTTTTACAGATAATGTCTTTCACACCTGATTTGGCAGCATTTTTTTTAGCAGGCTGCCTCCATCAAGCATTTCCAGAGCGTTTATTGAACAACTGTTCTTTTTGCAGTCATTTGACGGTTACAGTAACAAGTACAAATGGAACAGTGCAACTGACTGAGGTTGTATTGTTCACAGAGCTCAGTTGGTGAGTGTGTGCCTGTGTATGCATACGTGTGTGTGTGTGTGTGTGTGTGTGTGTGTGTGTGTGTGTTGCAGAGTGGGAGAGGCCAGATGACCCGAGCATAGTTCTCAGGGGGTGTGCTTGCTTTACTGAGGAGACCCAGCAGAGCAGTCTGAGTGGAATTCAGGTGACAGCACTCTGCTGTAAGTTGAGGTATGAGCATTTAGGAAGCCTCAGTTACTCTCCCGGAAGGTCCTTCCTCTCGCCTTCCTGTGACAGCCCTGTGTTCTCTGGAGCCCCTCCCTAGCCATGGGGTTCTTCCTGCACAGGGCTCCTCCTACATGACTGAATTTGACACTCTGGCCCTGCCCTAATCACTTCATTACAGACAAGCTGAGAGCCCCTCACATCATTGTATTTTCTGACTCCCATTATAGTAACTGGCTATGAATACAGATTTGTTGAACAAAATCTCAGTGTCCTGCTGCTGCCTGGTTTTCTCTTGGGCTCTCAGGGTCTCTGGAGTCAAATGAGCTAAACAGAACAATTGGGGGAGCTCTATAGAGCATCCCCTTTCAACTTCAGGCAAATGTTTGTTTAGTAAATAAATGTTTACCAAAGAAATATAAATTTGCTCCATGATGTATGAAAACACCAGGGAAGAAACTGTATTCACTTAAGTCATAATCCATGCTAGTGAGACAAATTCCTAATTTATAAAAATCCTCAAGTCATATGAAATGTTTTGTACATTTAAAAAATATTAATACTGTTTGGATGGCTATCTTCAGCTTATTCCACTCCTATATGTTACATGCAGTCCCTTGTGTGACAGAGGCAGATACCATCCCCCTGAGGTTTCCTAATGCCATGAGAATGTGGAAAGCAAGCCTGTGGAGAATGAACTCGCTCTGAGAAAGGCTTTGAAGATTGTTTTCTCATCTGCTTTTTATTTTTATACGCAAGTGTGATCCTCTGTAGTTCATCTTATCTCTCTCTTTAGCCAGAAATACTTTGGCCCATAAAAATAGAAGAAAATCTCCAGCTAAGAGTGACGCAAGTGTAGAGGTTAAATATTCAGTTCTTTGAAGTAAAATCATTTTTTTTGTTGTTCTTAGTGTAATGATACTCCCTTTTCTCCCTCTCCCTTCCTCTTCCCCAACACTTCCCAGGTCAGCAAGCTAGAAACTTTGTTGTCATCTTTAGATCCTCCCTCTCTCACTGTCACTTACTAGTTAATTGCAAGTCCAGAAATGCAATCTTTATGCAGTGTCTCATGAGTTTCTCCTGCTCACTGCAAACTTACTCCTGCTGCATCTTGATGCACTTGAATGTTACAATTCTTAACCCTAACTCCTTCAGTATCTAATGAAAACCATAGACTCCCCTCTAGAAAAAAATGTGAGTATGTACATATGTGTGTGCACACACACAATATTGCAACCATTTTAAGAAATTCACCCCTGGCCTCACGCTACCTATTTGACTACAAAAATTTCTATTTTTCACTACAATGAACATAATTTTGTATTTAATTCAAAACTAAGTAGTTGTTTGCTTGTGGTTATGGACTGCCTATTTGTGTTCAAAATTCATATGTTGAAATCCTGAAGCCCCAGTGTCATGGTATTAGGTGGTGGGACCTTTGGGAGGTGATTAGGCTTTCATCAATGGGCCTAATTAGTGCCCTTATATGAAGAAGGAGACCAGTGCCTTTTTTTTCCTCTCTCCACCTTGTGAAAATACAGCAAAAAGCCGTCTACAAACCAGGAAGCAGGCCCTCTCCAGGCATCAGATCTGCCAGAGCTGTGATGTTGGACTTCCTAGCCTCAGAAATAAATATTTGTTGTTTAAGCCACCCAGTCTGTGGTATCTTGTTATAGCAGCCCCGGTGACTAAGACACTCATCTTTTTCCTCATTAGATTGCAGACTCCTCAAGAATCCAAGTCATGCCTTATTTTTCTATTTCCCCATAACTCGTAACATAGACAGAGGCTGGTGCATTTTAATTCCCAGAGCTTGAGTCTTAGTTGAGTCAACAGAGGAATGCATGGTTAACAAAAATAATTATGAGATTTGTTTTCGTTATGAGATTCAACTTCCGTGATGTGGTTTGGCTCTGGAGTACAGTGGCATGATCTCAGCTCACTGCAACCTACACCTCCTGGGTTCAAGCGATTCTCCTGCCTCAGCCTTCCGAGTAGCTGGGACTACAGGCACGTGCCACCACGCCCAGCTAATTTTTTTGTATTTTAGTACAGATGGGGTTTCACCATGTTGGCCAGGATGGTCTCAATCTCCTGACCTCATGATCCACCCACCTCGGCCTCCCAAAGTGCTGGGATTACAGGCGTGAGCCACTGCGCCCGGCCCTGAAAATATTTTGAAAGTGGAAAAGTTAAGGGAGTGGTGAAAGTGTTTAAAAACAGGCCTGTGTTTAGGACTGCCTAGAGATAGGCTAAGCACCTTGGCAGAGAGTCAGGTATTGTAGCAATGAACTTGGGTGGAGTGAACATAATAAAGTCACTCTTTCCACTTTAGTGTTTAAAAATATAAACACACTTTGATGTTAAAGGAGAAAGTGAGTGTACATAGAAAATAAGTACTGTATTTATTTCTTCTCAGATTTCTACAACATTTCTTAGTATAAAAGGCTCTGTCTCTACTGCCGGCTATTGTTTTCCAAGGAAAATGGGTGTTAGATATCAATTTAGATTTGAGGAGGTTAGTGAAAGTTCAAACTATTTTTCCAGATAAGGCATTTTCTCCAGTAGTACAAATAAACAAATATCATGTTACCTTTCAGAGTGTTTTCTGATTTTAATGCAGATATCCCAGTCCTTTGTGCAGCATAAATCTGGATAATTCTAGGAACTCTGCTTTGACTGAGACAAGTGATGAAGACTTAAAGAATAATTAAAATTAAAAGCTAAGTTAGTTTCCTGCCTCTGCCTCCTTCAACTTAACTGATGGATAGTTTCCATGTGAAGTCCTAGAAGGGTTTAGCCACCCTATTTCTCAGATATCTGGATTCTAATCTACAGACTCCAGGTTGGCCCTAAGGCACAGAGACATTCTGCTTGGTGAGTGGGATGCTCAGCTCCCTTCAAAATCCTGTGTGAGCCTGGTGTGAGAATTGGAGTTGCCAGTGAGCAGTACCCTAAGGGTCGCAGCAGGTCTATGCACAGTGGGAGGCCAGTCTTGCTCCTATAGGTGCTAAGGACTCAGAACTTGGGTATCAAGAAAGCGAACTTTGTTTTTGACTTGTAAGTCTGGTGTTAGGGCTGGCTACAGGGTAGGCTTATTAATATTTCCAAGGATTTAGGTTCTTTCCAACTTTCAACTCTTTCTTTGAGCCAACTTTCAATTCTTTAAGGTGAGGACTTGGCTTCAGGGGATAGCTGCAAGGTGGCTGCCACGTCGCTGGTGTCATATGCCGACCACAATAGCTGGAAGTTTAAAAATGAACCATTTTCTCTGGTGAGCTTCTTTTTTTTTTTTTTTGAGATGGAGTTTTAGTCTTGTTTGCTAGGATGGAGTGCAATGGCACAATCTTGGCTCACTGCAACCTCCGCCTCCCAGGCAAGTGATTCTCTTGCCTTAGCCTCCCGAGTAGCTGGGATTACAGGTGCCCACCACTACATCCAGCTAATTTTTTTGTTTTTGTATATTTAGTAGAGACTGAATTTCACCATGTTGGCCAGGCTGGCCTTGAACTTCTGACCTCAGGTGATCCACCCGCCTCGGCCTCCCAAAGTACTGGAATTATGAGCATGAGCCACCGTGTCTGGCCAAGCCTCTTTTTAAAAGCCAGGAGATTCTTTCCTCAAACCTGCTAGCCAACTTCACATCTCAGGCCATATGAGAAGGTTTGGAATTGCCATAAGTGGCTTCTGCTAATAAATTTCCCCTCCTTCTTTGTAACACATGGCCACTTAATATCAGAATGAAATTAGAATTTGTTAGCAAGGAAGGATGAGGGTGGCTGCAGGGCTGGCTGTCAGTAGTGGCTACTGTAGTGTCAAGGGAGGTACATTGACTGTTTGAGAATATCTTTATATCACCTGCCCACTTGATAGCTTGGTTGGGTATAGCATTCTAGGTTGGAAGTTGGGTCTCCTAATTTTGCAGGCATCATTAATTGTTTCTAGTTTCCAATGTTGTCACTATATCCAATGCTATTCTGATATCCCAGTCCTTTACATGTTCTCTAGTCTCCCCTTTCTTTGGAAGCTTTTAAGCTCTTCTCTTTATCCCTGGTGTTCTGATGTCCACGGAGTAGGTCTTTCTAAATTCATTGCAATGGATACTTTCAAAATACAGTATGTCTTTCAAATTTGGGAAATTGTTTAGTGGCATTTTCTTCTTCTCATGTTGGACCCCATGGACTGATCTTCTAATTTCTTTGTCTTTTATCTCCTATTTCCTCCCTTCTTTTCCTTCCTCCCTCACTCCCTCCCTCCCTCCCTTTCTTTTCTTTCTTTCTTTCACTTTATAAGATAATTTCTCAACTTTATCTTCCAAATTTCTATTGGTGTTTCCCCCCTCTCTGCCCATATTTTTAGTTTCCAAAAGCACTGTTGTTCTCAGTTTGTTTTTTAAAAAGCAGAAAATAACAAGAGGAATGGAAGAACTTACCGTTGAAAATTCTGAAGAACTTTGTTATGCAAGCAAAGGAATTACAGGTTGTTCAAATTAGATGAATTTTCAGCATCTCTGCGTAGGGAGACAGGTTGCCAGGCAAAAGAAAAAGAGGTCACGGGAACCTGGGGGAAGCTTGGGAGGAATGGAAGAGGTTACAAAGGCCATGAACATGAATGTGATGGGTGAGTTAAAACAGCAAAGCAGGTGGCATTGAGGACTTAGTTGAAGAGGTTTGTTATTTTTGAAATTAATGTTCTCGGGTTTCTTAGACCCTTGCATTTGTTATTGCTTTTAAATGACATTAACTCTCAGTTCCTGATTACAAGCATGTTTATTGTAGAAATGTTGGAGAATATAAGAAATCACACAAATTGTGCATAATCTCATCAGTCAGACACAACCTGTATTAATGGTGTAGTGTTTTCTATGCCTTGTCTAATGGCATATGAATATATATATGGATCACATTTTTCAATTCTTTTATTTTTTATTTTGAAAAAGTTTCCAACCTACATACAAGTAGCAAGAATAATGCAATGAACTTGTATGTACCTTTTCACCTAGATTCACCAATTGTTAGCTAATATTTTGCTGCCATATACTTTTTAAAAACAAAATTAGAATCATACTATAGGTTATATTTTTATACTCTGTCTTTTCCAGTTAACCATACATCACATATCTTGAATATTCTTATCATCAAATACTTTTTCAAGGCCAGGTGCAGTGGCTCATGCCTGTAATCCCCACACTTTGGAAGGCTGAGGAAGGCGGATCACTTGAGATCGGGAGTTCAAGCCTGGCTCACATGGTGAAACCCCATCACTCTAAAAATGCAAAAATTAACTGGGCATGGTGGTGCACACCTGTGGTCCCAGCTAGTTGGGAGGCTGAGGCATGAGAATTCCTTGATCCCTGGAGGTAAAGGTTACAGTGAGCCAAAATTGTGCCACTGAAGTCCAGCCTGGAGTGAGACTCCATGTTAAAAAAATATATATATTTTTCAAGAACTTTTTTTGAATTTTTATTTTAAATTATTAAACTTTATTTATTTATTTATTTTGAGATGGAATCTCACTCTGTCACCTAGGCTGGAGTGCAATGGTGCGATCTCGGTTCATTGTAACCTCTGCCTCCCAGGTTCAAGTGATTCTCCTGCCTCAGCCTCCCAAGTAGCTGGGACCACAGGTGTGTGCCACCATGCCCAGCTAATTTTTATATTTTTAATAGAGATGGGGTTTCACCATCTTGGCCAGGCTGGTCTTGAACTCCTGACCTCAAGTGATCCACCTGCCTCAGCCTCCCAAAGTGCTGGGATTACAGGTGTGAACCACCATGCCCAGCCCAACTTTATTTTTAAGAGCAGTTTTAGGTTCATAGCAAACTTGAGTGGAAAATACAGAGAGTTTCTGTATATCCCTTGCACTCACATAGGTGTAGCCTGCCCCACTATCAATATCCACAACTGATTAACCTACATTGACACATCATTGTCATCCAAAGTCCATGGTTTATATTAGGGTTCACTCTTGGCATCCTACATTGTATGGGTTTGGACAAATGTATCATGGCTTATGTCTATCATTGTAGTATCATACAAAGCAGTTCACTGCCCTAGAAACCCTCTGTGCTCCACCTGTTCCACATACCACTCTTGCAAACCCCTGGCAACCACTGATCTTTTCACAGTCATAGTTTTGCCTTTTCCAGAATGACAGACAGTTGGAATCATACAATATGTAGCCTTTTCATATTACTAAGTAAAAGAAACCAAATATGTATTTAAGTTTCCTCTGTGTTTTTTGTAGGATAGCTCATTTCTTTGTATTGCTGCGTAATATTCTAAACTGTGGTAAATAAATGTAACACAGTTTGTTTACTCATTCGCTTGTTGGAGGATACCTTGGTTCCTCTCAGGTTTTGGCAATTGTGAATAAAGCTGCTATAAACATTCGTGTGCAGATTTTTGTGTGAACATATGTTTTCAACTCATTTGGATAATACTAAAGAATGTGACAGCTGGATTGGATAGTAAGATTATGTTTGGTTTTTAAAGAAACTGCCAAACTATCTTCCCATCAAGATAATTTTTAATAGCTACATGGTCGTTTGTTGTAAGTTTATACCTTTTTTTTTTTTTTTTTTTGGTTTCTTTTTTTAACTCTGTTGCCCAGGCTGGAGTACTGTTGCAAAGAGAACATAAGTATTTCAAACATATTCATGAAAAACCTAAATCATAACTCAAATGAAAATCTTTTGTGTGCCTTGATTTTTAAAGCTGTTTTTTTTTTTTTAGTTATTTCAAATTTTTGAACATTTAGATTTTTTCCAGTTTTAACCCTGCGAGGAACATTATTCTTTTAAAATCTTTGCACACGCTTCTAATTATTTCCTTAGAAAGAATAAACTCTTCACATTGGAATTGCTGAGTCAAAAGATCTGGTCATTTACAATTATGGCAAGCATTGCCAAATTATTTTCCCCAAAGGCTATCCTACTAATCTATGCTTTTGCCAACAGGCCTGAGGGTGACTGTGCTTCCCACACTCTCAGTAATACTATTATTGTGTCAGTGTTCTAGCGCTGCTGTGACAAAGAACCACACGCTTGGTGGCTTAAAACAACAAAAATGTGGCCGGCCACGGTGGTTCACACCTGTCATCCCAGCACTTTGGGAGGCCGAGACGGGTGGATCATGAGATCAGGATATCAAAACCATCCTGGCCATGGTGAAACCCCGTCTCTACTAAAATACAGAAAATTAGCTGGGCGTGGTGGCACGTGCCTGTAGTCCTAGCTACTCAGGAGGCTGAGGCAGGGGAATCGCTTGAATCCAGGAGACAGAGGTGGCACTGAGCCGAGATCGTGCCACTGCACTCCAGCCTGGTGAAAAAGCAAGATCCGTCTCAAAAATAAAAATGTATTCTTGGGCCAGGCACGGTGGCTCACGCCTGTAATCCAAGCACTTTGGATGCCAAGGCGGGCGGATCACGTGAGGTTGGGAGTTCAAGACCAGCCTGACCAACATGGTGAAACCACTTCTTAAAAAAAAAAAAAAAGTATTCTTTCACAGTTCTGGCAGCCAGAAGTCTGACACAGGGTGTTAGCAGGCCTCCTCTAAAGGCTCCAGGGGAGGATGCGTCCTTGCCTCTTCCTAGCTTCTGGGGGCTGTAGTCCCTATTGGTGTTTCTTGGCTTGTAGCTGCATCACTGCAGTCTCTACCTCCATCCTCACCTGGCTTTCTGCCCTGCCTGTGTATCTCAGTCTGCCTCTTTTCTTAGAGGGACACCAGTCATTGTGCTTAGGGTCTACTGTAATCCCATTTGACCCCATCTTAACTAATTGCATCTGCAAAGACTCACATTCTGAGGTTCCAGATAGACATGAATTTTGAGGACTATTATTCAGCCCACTTCAATTATCTTTGATTTTTTTTTCTAATAAGACAGGAGAAAGCCTCCTAGTTTTTGCTTCAGTTTGCATTTCTCTAATTACTCGTGGTATTGAAATCTCTTGATGTGGTCATTTGCACATCTTTTTTTGTAAATTGTTGTTTGTAGCCCTTGCCATAGTTTTCCTTTGAATGATATACCTTGACTCCTGGAACAATCTGTAGTTTATTTTTGTGAAAAGAGGTAGAGATTTAACTTTCTCTTCCTCTACATCTTGCATTTGACTGACCATCAAGTTCTGTTGGCTTTCTTCTCTAACTGTATCCCAAATTTGATGACTTCTCACTGCCTTCTCTCCTGCTTGGTGGTCCAAGCCACCTTTGTTTCTCACAAGGATTATTGCAATAGCCAGTAGCTGGTTTCTCTGCATCTACCTGGTCTCATCTCCACAGAGCAGCTGGAGCAATCCTTTTCAAATGTAAATCATCCTGCCAGTCTTCTGCTAATCACATTTACAAGGAAATCCTGAACCCTCATTGTGGCCTGTAGCACCCTCCACCCCTTTGCTACCACTCTGCCCACCCCTGGTCTCCATCCTTTATCCAAACATATCCACAAAAAGGAAAAAAACAAAAACAAAAAGCCAAACATATCTATGGATCCAGGACTTTAGGCCTGGAGGAGTTCAGCTGGTGAAATAAGCTTATTTTTAGCCCTCACACCCAGCTCCAAGAGGTCAAAGAACTGGTAATGGGGCTGCCTCCAGGCACTTGTGCTCCTCAATTCTGCAGTTCATTTTGTGTGAGCATGATATTCTGCCTTCAGGTGGCTCTCTACAAATACATGTCTTTATCTGGATTTTTACAAGTTAATTTTCCATAAAATAATTTCTCGTTGCTGTGGTCTGCTTAGATTTCTGCTTTTCCTCAGAAGTCCTACCCTGATTTCAGAAAAAGAGGACAAATTTCTAGTTTTTTTAAAGTTTTTGAAACTTGGTAAGATTTGAAACAAGTAGCATGTAACATGTTCACTTAGTAGTTTCTTGGTGAGTTAGGCTTTAATTTTTACCCACTGTTTTACCAAGTGACAAGAAGATCCTTCAAGATAAATATTACATGATGTTATAAGTACATTTGATCATGTAAGAAAACCAAAAAATGTGGCATGCAGGGTTTGTGCCTTTATAGATTATTCACCTTGAGCTTCATATGGAGCTTGAAAACGATGACACATAGACCAGTTGGAAAGTTTTGCTTCTTCCTCACTCACCCTTCTCCAAGCCAGAAGTCACCAGGTGTATTTATGGGGACGAAGGTGGGCAAGACAAGGAGTCTGGCAAGGGTTTCCTCCTAGTGTGTTTTGAGAACAGCCGCACTTTGTTTATAGAGGCCGGGATTGCCAGTAATCACTTAGGTCAAAGCCTGACATATTAGATAGAAAAGATAGTTTTCTTAAATTGGAATGACAATTTAATGTTTTTTTCTTTCTTCTTCTTCTTCCTTTTTTTTTTTTTTTTTTTTTTTTTTTTTTTTTTTTGAGATGAAGTCTTGCTCTGTCACCAGGCTAGAGTGCAGTGGCGCAATCTCGGCTCACTGCAACCTCCACCTCCCGGGTTCAAGCAATTCTCCTGCCATAGCCTCCTGAGTATCTGGGATTACAGGCACTTGCCACCATGACTAGCTAATTTTTGTGCTTTTAGTAGAGACAGGGTTTCACCATGTTGGCCAGGATGGTCTCGAACTCTCGGCCTCAGATGATCAGCCCATCTCGGCGGATATTTGGCACAAATTTCTAAGCGAAGTGTCAAAGATGCAGGTTAGCTTCTGTTGAGCGCTTATAGTAAAATGTGAGAAAAGAATAATCATTTAAAGGCAGAATTTTCAATCAAGAGGGAAGAAGAACTTAAATATTTGGACAATTCTAAACCTGTTTATACTGCGGAAGTGTGTTTGGGAGAGAACACCAAGGGTGTGGCCAAGCAACCCGTTGGTAAGATTGGTGTGAATTCACCAGGTGCTAGGCATCAAGACAATGGAAGAATGACTTGGACGATGTTTTGGAGATTACTGGGGCTACCACTGTCACCACAGGGCCAGAATGCAAGGGCCTTGGCAGAACAATTTGAAGGGATGGGCCAAGGATGAAATTTGGGACCCCTGTGCTTCCTGCACTACCAGGCATCATCTCAAAGCTCTGCTCCGCACATTCCAGGACAGGGATCCTCAGCCACCCCAGGTTTGGCTTTAGTAGGCCCAGGTGTGGCAGTGGCTGCCCTTCCAGAGGACACGGTAAACCTTGCCAGTCCCTGGGAGTGCCATTTCTGTAGGTATGCAGAGTACACAAGCTGTAGGGCTGTTGCCGCACTCACCTAGATTTTGAAGAATATAACAGCTGGAGGAAGCCGTGGTCAAGTGAGCCAAACGGAGGCTGCTGTGAGGGTAGGCCACCTCATGACTCCAGACCGGTAGAGCCACAGGTATGTGATTCCAGCCTGAGAGAGCTGCAGGCACCTGACTACAACCTGCAATATCTGCTGTGGGCTGTGCTCAGCAAAGCCCGGGTTTTGGCTGCCCAGAGCCTACCCAGCCTATGGGATTTTGTTATAGCAGCCCAACAGCCTAAGACACCTATGTTCATATTCCTTGATGTATATGCTTTTATCAATTTTGCATATGTTCTTTTTTTTTTTTCCTGATTTTTATTATTACTTTTAAATTCCGAGT
>NW_016107334.1:11396266-11397555 GCF_001604975.1 Cebus imitator
TTTTTTTGAGGCAGTCTCGCTCTGTCACCCAGGCTGGAGTGCAGTGGCGCAATCTTAACTCACTGTAACCTTTGCCTCCAGGGTTCAAGTGATTCTCCTGCCTCAGTCTCCTAGGTAGCTGAAACTATAGAAATGTGCCACGATACCCAGCTGATTTTTGTGTTTTTAGTAGAGACAGGGCTTCCTCATGTTGGCCAGGCTGGTCTTAAACTCCTGATCTCAGGTGATCTGCCCGCCTCAGTCTCCCGAAGTGCTGGGATTATGGGCGTGAGCCACCACACCTGGCCAATTTTGCATATTTTAAAATCACTGTGTCTCAGGTATGTACATAGTGCACATCCTTCAATATGTGTGCCTTAAATGACTTCATTTCTACCATCTGGCCCCACACAGACACTTAATGAAACCACCAGTAAAAGCTAAACCTTGTCAGTTGGAATTTTCCCACCTCTTGCGTAAAAATCTACCTATTATATAAATATTACTTCCTGGTAACTGATCAAAACACAAATAAAAACAGGGCATCAAAGATCATGATTTTATGACTCTTGAGCACCTTATTTCACAGGGGAACAAGCATAAACCTATTACTTCAGAAGTTTTGGTTTTTATCATTTATAGACATACCTTGGGGGTATTGTGGGTTAGGTTCCAGACCACTGCCATGAGGCAAATATCACAATGAAGTCAGTCATACTAATATTTTGGTTTCCCAGTACATATAAAATATGTTTGTACTGTACTGTAGTTTACTAATTGTGTAATAGCATTATGTCAAAAAAACAATGTATATACCTTTATTTTAAAAGATTTCATTGTTAAAAATGCTAATGATTATCTGGACTTTTTTAGCAAGTCATAATCCTGTTGCTTGTGAAAGGTCTTGACATTCATATCAGAGTTTCCCGTGGGTGTGCCTGCTCTGTGGAGCCTAGCTTATATCTCTGCACGCCGGCTGCTGGAGAGGTTGGGTGAGTTAATGGTAGTTTGTAATGTCTAGGAGGGCTGCTGTCCTTACAAAGAACTGCTGTAGTTACTGGTGTTCAAAAATAACATTCAGTTTATTGAAGTTAGACATTTTAAAAGCTAGTTTTTCTTTTCCTTTTCAGTTTATAAGACTTGTTATTCTATTAACACATCTGATTCTTTTTGCGTAAAATAAGAGTGATTGTAAGGCCGGGCGCGGTGGCTCAAGCCTGTAATCCCAGCACTTTGGGAGGCCGAGGCGGGTGGATCACAAGGTCAAGAGATCGAGACCATCCTGGTCAACATGGTGAAACCCCGTCTCT
>NW_016107334.1:11397725-11400584 GCF_001604975.1 Cebus imitator
AAAAAAAAAAAAAAAAAAAGAGTGATTGTGGATTAATTTTAGCTAATTGTATTTCCCTCAAACATTTAAAACTACATTTATACGTTTAATATATTTTAGTTTAAGCATTTAAAATGTCTGAGAGGCAAACTTACCATCCTAACAGAGAAAAAAACTACTTCATACAAAATATATTACACTTGACAATAATCAAGTGATCACAAACATAGCAGTTTTATTTACAAACTCAATAAATTTCTGGTATGTCTTTCAGCTTGCAGATGATAAGAACATTATGACAAGGCCCGTGGAATATTGTAAGCACTTGAAATGACAATCACTCAAAGATTATCTTGTATTTAACACTAAAACATTCTGCACACATGCTGTGTGTTGATTTATTTTGAGGCCTGCTTGCTTATTTATCTTCCCAGAGTTGTCTACCCAACTAAAGGAGTATCTTTGCATCTCTGTTGGGGAGCAGGAGTCCTTGGCCTTCCACTGAGCACATGTCTTGGGCATTTTGCAGTGATAGCACTAGATTAGATCCATCTGTTCCTGCTGCCTCAGAACACAGTTCTAGGTTCTCCTGTGATTCTCGCTGGGCCTTTAGCCCCACTCTTGAGCACTGATTCTGGCTGGGCTTTTAGCCCCACTCTTGAGCACTGCTGATGCCATCCTGTTGCATTCCACATTCCTCTGTGCTGCAGTCAGGGTGTGTGGCTACACACTGGGGTCATTCTAATGGCAGCAGTGAAAATGCGTGAGAGCTGCTGGAGCTCTGGGACACTGAGCCGGGACCACTCCTTATGTAGAGAGAGAATGTAGTTTCAGCGTGTACACTGGTGGAAGTAGAAACAATAAAGAACTTTTATCCAGAATGTTTGTGTATTGCTCAGTATTTTAGGAAACTACATCATTATATTTGTATTTAAATGCCTGATAGTTTTAAATATGAGAAGGGCTCTTCAATATACATTTAATTCATTAACCAAGTGTTTCTTTTATGACTTTATTTTGGTGGGAAAAAATTGGAATCTTAGGATGCTCTGAGAATTAAATTACACTTTGAAATGAATGGTAATAATACATTGATGTCTTAGCCTCGATGCCTTCTTTTTTGAATAAAGGCATTAAGCAAGTGATATGCGTGTGTATGTGTGTGTGTGTGTGTGTGCGTGTGTATTCCTATCACATATTTCTATTTTATTATAATACCAATATATTTTTATGTATGTATAAACATACACATATGACATATGCACATATGTATGTATATATGTATATACAATGGATATAATAGTGTTTACATAAATATTGTAATATATTTATATATAAATCTAGATTTAAAAAATAAAATTAAATTTTTACTGAATATGCAATTTAGTATCTTTTTCAACATTTTATTATAAACAGTGAAATATTATTATATAATCTTAGCACCATTTAAAAATTTTACATAGTTTAAACTATAATATACTTTTATATCGTTTCAGTTTTTTTCCCTATGAAGAGTATCTTTGTACACAGAGAATATTTATTAGACGTGGATTGTTTCTTTAGTATAGATTCCCAGAAGTGGAATTACTGGGTCATAGATACAAGTATATTCAAGGCTCCAGTTATTTGCATTGCCTTCCCCAAAGCTTGTTCTAGCTTATTGGGCTACCAAAAATCTTATACAAATGTTATAGCTCTGTTTATTAGAAAGCAATTAGTCTTTTGATGGTCACTTTTGCTACACATATCTTTTCCAATTTGGTGTTTGCATTTAAGTGTATTTTTAAAATAAAAATAGAAGTTTAAGATTTGTAGATGATAAAATATGTTACTCTATTCTTTTCAGATTCTTCTATTATTTTTTAGCTTAGCAAGTCATTTCTTTTCTAGAAGTGTTTAAAAATACCTAATATAGGTTATGTGTGGTGGCTCATGTCTGTAATCCCAGCACTTTGGGAGGTCGAAGCGGGCAGATCACCTGAGGTCAGGAGTTCGAGACCAGCCTGGCTAACATGGTGAAACCCCATCTCTACTAAAAATACAAAAAATTAGCTGGGTATGGTGGCGCATGCCTGTAATCCCAGCTACTCAGGAGGCTGAGGCAGGAGAATGGCTTGAACCTGGGAGGTGGAGGTTGCAGTGAGCTGAGATTGCACCATTGCACTCCAGCTTGGGCAACAAGAGCGAAACTCTGTCTCAGCAACAACAACAACAACAACAACAGAATCTAATGTATTTTTCTATCTTCACAAAATTTTTGTTGCTAAACTCTAAATTCATGTGGAATGTATTTCACCATATAGACTCAGGTGAGGGGCTCTTGGTTTTGGTCTGAATTGTTACCTAGCGGGTGCCATCTTTTCTCAATTGTATTTGATGGATTTGTGGTATCTCCTGAACATGGATGGGTTTTTCTTCTGTGTTGTCTTCTCTGGTCCATGGCTCTGCTTGCCTGTCTTTCTGTTTGTGCCACACGGTTTACATGATGTGACATCTGATGTGGCCAATCCCCCTGCAGGACTCTTCTGCAAAACTTTGTTTGTTCTTCCCTGTTTGTTTTTTAGATGAACGTTGGAAAATTTATGATGAACTTACAGATTATTTGGGGAAAAACTGTTTATTTAAAAGGTTTTAGTCTTTACCACGAAGCCCATGACATGTACTAAGCATTTATCTAAATCTTACTTTTTATATTTCTCACAAAATTTTCTAATTTTCTCTAAATAGATCCTACATATTTCTCATTATGGTTATTGTTATGTTATTACTTATTTTATAGTTTGTCTTTTGATCTTTTTTATCATATTTTCAGACTGGTAGTACTGGTAATCTGGTTTTGTATATCTTGTATTCACCTACTTTTTTTTTTTTTTTTTTTTT
>NW_016107334.1:11400614-11434439 GCF_001604975.1 Cebus imitator
TAAGACATGGTCTCTACTATGCTCAGGCTGGAGTGCAGCAGCTAATCACAGGTGCAGTCATAGCTCACTACAGCCTCAAAATCCTGGGCTGAAAGAATCCTCCTGCTCCAGCCTCCCAAGTAACTGTGACTACAGGGACCCTCAGCTGTAAATTAAATTTAATTGTTTCCCATTTGATTACTATAAACACATCATTTTAAAATGCGTGTTTTATTATCTTCCTTTTTAATATTTGTTTTGTTTTCTGCCTCGTATCTTTTAACATTGGCCTGAATCTGAAAATTTTTAAAATAATAAAAAAGTTTAAATAATAAAATAAAAATTTAATGACTGATGGTGATGGGGCATGATATGCTTTTAGAGCACATATTAAGCTTTGCAAAGACATTTCTTAGTACCTTAAACAATATGTTTTGATATAATGTGGTTTTTCTACACTGCTGATGTTTAAATTTGTTTAGAGCACACAGTATTTTTAAATTGGCATCTCATCCAGTTTGGTTCTGTTGGCTCAAAGAACAGGCATAGCCTGGATTATAGATGATGAGGGGTTTTCAAATCCGAAATTGTTGAGTGGAACTTTATGCTTGTTGGTATGTCTTGAAAAACCCTTAATGCTTTTGCTCTTTTCTTTCCCGTCCCAAACCTTCTTCCCCCTTCTTTTTTGAGTCCCTGAGCTACACTTAAAGAAACTTATAGAAACTTAAACAGCCTGTAGTTGTTTCTAAGTACTACAGATGGGGCCACATGATGCAATTTTTACTTTTACTAGTCCAAGGAAAAATGATTTTCAAAAAGCGGATAAAACATCATGTTTGTTTTTGTAATCTGAATTTACTCTACGTAAAGGACTGCTCTTTACTGAAATAGAGGCTTTTCTACTTTGCTTATTTTTCAAATGTTCTTAGATGCCAAAATAAAAGGTTGGCAATTCTAGGTCAGTTCTCTGTTTTCCTTCCCCTGCTGCTGCTTCTTTTTTTTTTTTCTTTTTTTAATTTATTGATCTAAGGAAGCAAAGAAAAGCTGGTTGTTCATCAATTTTTAGTGTCTTTGTTTTTTAAAGCTTAAAAACACAGGGCAGTTGTCTGCTGACTGTACTGCCACATGGCATGGCCATAGCCCAAACATGGATGGGGAGCTTTTACTGCTAACAGAGTAGGAAGAGGAAAAGGAGCCAGGAACAAAGCCTCACAACCTGCAGTCCCTCCCCACAGCCTTCAGAAGTGCTGCCCCGGATTCCCTTTCCTCTCCCAGATACTATCTCCACGAGTTCTCTTGCCAGGGAACTGTGCAGTGCTAGGAACACTGGCCTGGACTCAGGGTGGATGCATGAGCCTGGTAGCTAACACGCACTCACTTTCTGACCCCAGGAAGATTGCCAGTCCCCTAAAAGGATAATCTGTATTATCAATGGTGAATGTTAGGATTCCCTATCACAAGTTGGGGGAGAAGGACAGGATCCAGATCTACAACAAAACCCAAAAAGGAGGAGTATCTGAGGGATGAGAGTGAGGGACAGCAGGGTTAGAGATTCCATACCTAAAATGAGGATCCTGTTTTCTTTCTTCTCTCATTTTTAGTTTGTATAAAGCACTTCCTTTGTAGGCCGCAGCCCAAGGATGACAGAAGCCTTTAATGTTTACATTTGCTAGTGACCGAGAATAGTAAGGCGAGTTTCTCCCTTGTCCTTCCATATCTGCTGCTAGCTCAGCCATGGCCAGAACAGGCCCTCCTCTGTGAAGTCTTTCTCGGTTGTCTGAACCAGAGGTGAGGGCTAGCTACTTACAACTTTTTGATCCCTTTAGTTAACCTGCTCCTGTGGTGTTTGTGGCAGCCTACCTTGAACTGTGTCTCTTTGTGTAATGTCTCATCTCTGCTCAGCTGTAAAGTTAAACGGCTACAGCATCAATGCCTTAGGTAGTGCGGGCATTCAATAAAGGTTTGTGGAATAAAGGAATGAATGAGAAAGGCCTAAAATATTACTGTAAATTGCAGAACTTTATTATAAATAGCCATTCTGCTGTAGTGTGGTTTAGTTTTCAGTAAATGCTATATTACAGAACAGTGTGGTATTTTTACTTTGGATTAAGTTCTGCCTACCTCTGCCACTGTGTCTTGGACAACCTGGGTTAGAGTTTCTTTGTTGGAAAATGGAAAAGATAGGACAACAGGGGTTCTCAAAATTTAGTGTATGGAAGAATGAAATAAGGTGCTTGGTAACACTGTAGATGTCTGGGCTCTACCTTCTAAAATTTGCTGGGTCTGGGGTGGGGCTGACAGCCTGCATGTTCAGTACACCCTCAACATGGCCCTAATATAGGTGGTCCAGGGAGCATCTGTTGAGAACCATTGAAAAAGACAAGCTCTAAGGTTTCTTCAGCTGTATTTTAAAAGGCTACTATGAGACATCCGTTTAGTTTATTCACAAGATGTTTCAAAAGATGTTCAGTTTATTTTTCCTATTGTGAGTTCAACATGGCAACAAATACAAATTATGAGCACATGCTGTACAATTTAATAGAAAAAGTATACTTTCAAGTTCTGTTAAAGGAGAGAATAATCACTAGGATATCTTTGTTTTAGTTGGGATACCCTAGTATAGCTTTCAGCCTAAAATCATTTTCCTGGGCATTTTTATCTTCTAAGAATTTCCATAGTTGTCATAAGTGTTTTGTTTATTAATAGTATTGTTAAGAGTGGATGTAAATTGTGATAATTTCACCACCAAATACATGAGACTGTCAAACTCTATGTAAATTTTGTCTATTCCTTTTTAAACTTGAGGTGTAAATATTTGATTAATAAAACATATCCACAAATTCTAAAAGATTTATAAAAATGTAACCATTCATTGAAATACAGCTCTTTTATCACTACAGGTATTCTCTTTTCTTAAAGCCATAGCCTCATAGTTAAAGCCAGAAATGGAAAAAGGAAACTCTTATTCAAAGCGCTCCTTTTTCTTCTTTGTCATTTGGTCATTCCATTAAATGGCCTTAATAGAATAAATGATCCCGAGATTAAAAGGAAAAAGGAAGGACACATACCACTTGACTGCTGAAAAGTTGTTTGTGTGTGGAAGGAGGTAGGGAAATGGTTGCTGCGAGGAATGTAGGGGATTATACTTATCTGTTTTATAATTTTACGCCTCACTCATGATACAGATGAAATTTAACCTCCATCTGAGGAGTAAATATAGGTTATTTGAGCAAGGATAAACAATACAGAGTGAGAAGGAACACAGAACATCATGCCACATTCCCTGCATTCCCTGTGCATTTCACCCACTGCAGTCAACAAGGATCTCTAAGATCCTCACTTGCAAGCATCCCAGGGCTGCAGGAAGTGGACCCAGCGTCGCTGTAAGTCCCACAGCAAGCTGAGAGTTCAGAAGGAATCTTTTACTTTGATTCCAAATTAAATTTCTTTGACAGTAGTTGGAGGAAGCTGACAGATTTTCAGTGGGCTTCCGGTTGTATAAAATCAAGTCTCCACAGTTTAGCGTGGGAAGATTGTTAAAGGTTCTTCTGTAGTAGGAACAATTGTCCTGAAGTGTAAGGAAAGGCATTTTTCCCCATTAATTAGATTAGCTCTTTCAAACAACCCTTTTTAAAGAATTTAAGTGATTTAGGAGTTTTTGTACTCCTTTCATGTATAAGTCCTAAGAGTGGCAGAATCAAAAGGGGCAGCAAGAAGATGAAGGCAAAAGTCTGGAAAGCATTCCAGAGCAGTGAAGCCATCACTGTGGCCAAAGTGCGAAGCAGCCAGGTGGCCAAATCTTGGGTCCATTTAGCTTTTTCTAGTTACTCTCTAAATCACCCTCCACCGGATCCATCAACAGGTGTTTTTTGTTTTTTGTTTTTTTTTTGAGACGGAGTCTTGCTCTATTGCCAGGCTGGAGTGCAGTGGTGCAATCTTGTCTCACTGCAACCCCGCCTCGGGTTCAAGCGATTCTCCTGCCTCAGCCTCCCGAGTAGATGGGACTACATGCACGTGAACTACCATGCCCAGCTAATGTTTGTATTTTTAGTAGAGATGGGGTTTCACCATGTTTGGCCAGGATAGTCTTGATCTCTTGACTTCATGATCCGCCCGCCTCAGCCTCCCAATGTGCTGGGATTACAGGTGTGAGCCACTGCTCCCGGCCAATCCAACAGGTTTTTCAAAAACCTTTACTGATAACCTGTAGGAAACCTCAAACTTAACTGGACCAGTCGCTCTTCATTTGGGGAGGGTAATTATAGAAGGACCTTCTGTCTTGCACATGGAGATACAGTTGTTCTTCATTTGCCTAACACATTCAATCCAGGCATCTAAGTCAGTTAGGAACTTTGCACTTAAATCGGAACAAACTGAATTTTGGCTCCTTTCTCTGTTATTGTATATGGTATTCTGTGCCTCCTGGTCATTTTGTGGCCCATTTTCTGTAGTCTGTTGAATGATTTGTTTGCCTAGCCATTTGGAGTGATGGTCATACAATCGTTTTTAGAAAGGTTACTGATGTCTCTAAAATCTCCAAGTGTTGCCAGGAAGTCCTTGGTTGTTGATCCTGGCAATGAGATGCAGGTATGAAAGCCATTTCATATTTAAAGTCTGCTCTGTAGGTATAACTTTGAGCCTACTGACATGTCTTCTCCCGTTCACCAAAACCAAAACGCAAATACACAAACACAACGCATATGGTGAAAACTCTGCCAGGTCCTTGTTAGCGGGGTAGGTGTGCTGATGAAGGGCTCACTTGGTCTTTTTAGTCAGCGCACTTGGGAATTTAAGGGTAGGTTGGGCTGATCTGAAGACAGAGATTTGTAGTCTGACTTCATAGAATCCAGCTCAGCAACGCATTCATCTGAAATTGTGTTAAAGGCCATGCACAGTGGCTCACGCCTGTAATCCCAGCATTTTGGGAGGCGAAGGTGGGCGTATCATGAGGTCAGGAGTTTCAGACCAGTCTGACCAACATGGTGAAACCCCTTCTTTACTAAAAATACAAAAATTAGCCAGGTGTGGTGGCATGTGCCTGTAGTCCCAGCTACTTGGGAGGCTGAGGCAGGAGAATTGCTTGAACCCAGGAGGCAGCAATTGCAGTGAGCCAAGATTGTGCCACTGTGCTCCAGCCTGGGCAACAGAGCCAGAATCCATCTCAAAAAAGAAAGAAAGAAAGAAAGAAAGAAAGAAATTGTATTCGATGCCATCCCTGGGTTTAATGTTACAAAATTTCACAGAAACAAGAGAAACTTTAAATTTTAAAACCTCTGTAACAATGATGAACTCAATAATTTTTTTAAAAACCTTGATAATCTCATCTGTATCTGTCAGACACTTTGCAAAGAAACATCCTCGAACACTTTGCCTTCTGTAGCGCAGAAAATATTTTGGGGCTGGTGTAAATAGGTAGTGTTAGGGAATAGACCACTCTTAAAAACATTGTCATAGTTGTATTGTCCAGAAGCACTTTTTAAAGCTGCATGTCTCTGAGTATCTGGAATTACTGTGATTCCAGATACTCAGAGACATGGAGCTTTTAAAATAATAAGCTTAAAGAATAAATCCACAAAGCTTCCAGAATAGAGGTGAAAAGTATATATCCAATGTGTGGTTCAAATTGGAATCTACTGATAAATAACAGATGATGAACATTAAGTGGATAAAATTTTAGTGGATGTGATCCTGTCCCTTTCAGTTAATATTATCCTAGATTAGCAAATGAGGAAACTGGGCCCAAAGAGTAAAGTACTTAGCAAGGTAAAACAGCGACACTGGCAGAATTTAAACTCAGGTAATAGGGCTCTAAACTTCACCTCCTTACTACCACAATGGACTGCCTAGCTCGGAAAGGACACATCAACAAAGGAAACAGTGAGCAGATTGGAAAGGCAGCCTGCAGAGTAGGGGGAATAGATTTGCAAACTGTGTATCTGATAACTGGCTAATTTCCAAAAATATAATGAATTCCACAACTTAATAGCAAAAATACAAATAACCCAGTTTAAAAATAGGCAAAGAATTTTAACCGACATTTCTCCAAAGGAGACGTACAAAAATGGCCAAGAATTATATGAAAAGGTGTTTAGTATTACTAATCATCAAGGAAATCCAAATCTACAATGAGATATCACCTCACATCTGTTAGGATGGCGGCTATGAAAAAAAAAAAAAAACCACAAAAGACAAGTATTAGGGAGGATGTGGAGAAAAGGGCGCCCTTATACTGTGCACCGTTAGTGGGAGTAAAATGCCACAGTTACGGAAAACAGGTGGAGGTTTTCAAAAAATGAAAAATAGAACTACACGATCTAGCAATCCCACTTATAGGTATATATCCAAAAGAAGTGAAAACAGGATCTTGAAAAGATATTTGCATTCCCATGTTTATTGCAGCATTATTCATGATAGCCAAGATATGGAAACAACCCACCTGTCCATCAACAGAGGAATGGATAAAGAAAATGTGATATATACATACAATGAAATATTATTCGGCTTAAAAAAAGCAAGAAACCCTGCCATTTGTGACAACACAGATGAAACTGGGGGATATTATTCTAAGTGAAATAAACCAGTCACAGAACAAATATTGTGTAATTCCATTTATTTTAGATGTCTATAAATATAGTCAATCTCATAGAAGCAGAGAGTACTACAGTGGTTGCCAGGGGCTGCAGTGTAGGGAAAATGGGGAATTGCTATTCAGCGGATATGAAAGTTTCAGATATGCAAGATGAGTAAGTTCTAGAGAACTGCTGAACCACATAGTGTCTGTTGTTAACACTATGGTATTGTGCACTTCAAAATCCGTTAAGAGGACAGATTCTACCACAAAAACAAAACGAAAAAAATTAAAGGACATGAGAAGGCATTGTAAGGTGCTAGATATATCTATTACCTTGATTGTGGGGGTAGTATCCTGGATGTTTGCTTATGTCCAAATTCATCAAATTATACGTAGTAAGTATGTGTAGTTCTTTGTATACCAATTTTACCTCAGTTAATCTTTTTAAATTTTAATGAACTAAACAAAGAACACACCAGAACAAGAACAGGATGTTTATTGTTATTACAGCTTCAATTTTAGACACCAAAAATAAAAACCCTCAAATGTACATACACAGAGAAATGATTGAATGAATTGTTGACATAATTGCACCAAGAAAGAATTACTGAAGATGTGGTAGAGAGGAAAGCAATAAATATTATATAGTAAAAGCTTTCATAATCTTAAAATTAACTGTATTCTAATGAGAATTTTTTGAGGTGATACTCAACATGTTTCAGACTAGCTAACACAGTTAAAATATTCTCCATTGCCCTTCCAATACATTTATTTAATGTTATAAATTGGTCCCCAGTCTGGCCAACATGGTGAAACCTCATCTCTACCAGAAATACAAAAATTTAACTGGGTGTGATGGCACACACCTGTAGTCCCAGCTCCGTGGGAGGCTAAGGCGAGAGGATCACCTGAGGCTGGGAGGCGGAGGTTGCAGTGAGCCAAGATTGCACCACTGCCCTCCAGCCTGTGTGACAGAGTGAGACCCTACCTCAAAAAGAAAAAAAGAAAAAAAAATGATCTAAGCCATATACAGAAGAGCACACACCAGATGCCACAATTCCATCACTATAGTACCAGGTGGCCAGAGGAGTGTGACTAATGGTGGTGACCACAGGGTTGCTGTCGCTCGGGTAGATGTTTCCTAGAATACCCAGAGTTAGCTTTAAAACCACTGTAAAAGTTCACCCAACTAATAATCTTTAATATAGGCTTAGAAATATAAACCTAAGAAAATATTCAAAATTTAAAAAAAAAAAGCCACTGGAGAATTGGGCTCTCAGGTCTTGGCTCCGGGGAGGCTCCTGGGCAGCAAGCCCCAGAGGCAGCTGGAGGGAGAGGGAGTCGTCCTTCCACTGGTGTCGAAAACCAGCTCAGGGGAGCAAGCACAGGAGCCTGAGCCTTGCCATCCGTCCCTTCCCAGCCTCAAGACTGCACGGCATTGCCTTTCCGAGATGTTCTTCCCGATGGAAACTGTATTGATAATCTCTTTATCCTATTTTAACCATTTGCACATGAATGTCAGGGGTGGAGGAAGGGGAGCCGGAGGAGGCATGGGCGTTAATTAACGTGCAAGTCACTTTTTCTCCTATACTCGTCCCAGGTCAGCCTCTCCTCCCACATGGGCTTCCCTGATGGTCCATGAAGAATGGGTAAAGGGAAGTTGTTTTTCCTTTCAGCTGTTTATATGCATAATTGGATATTATACAGAGCTATGAAACCTTAAAATTGTAGGGACACCTTTCACAGATGTTTCTAGGCTTCTGGAGGCGTCCTTTTTGTTTAATTTTGCAGATTTCTATTCTAAGAACAGATTGTTGTCATATACTGAAGCATGGGCTTTGTTTCTAAAATAAGATTATATCAGAATGACCTGACTTATAAAAATGAGGTATATATTTGAGAATATATCAGCTGCTTCCCAGGAATTCATAACAGGTCTGGGGAAAGTCCAAAGGTTACTCATGGAGATCAAGTCAGTTTAGGATGTACTTGATTAGTCACAGTTAACCAGCTTCTTAAAAACTGTACTTTTGGGAAAAACAGGCAAATATCAGTTTTTAAAAAGTCAGACAAAGTATTTGTTTTAAACAAAAAAATAATCATCTGGGCACGGTGGCTCATGCCTGTAATCCCAGAACTTTGGGAGGCCGAGATAGATGGATCATGAGGTCAGGAGTTCGAGATCAGCCTGGCCAACATGGTGAAACCCCGTCTCTATTGAAATTAAAAAAAATTAGCTGGGCATGATGGTGGATACCTATAATCCCAGCTACTCGAGTGGCAGGCCGAGGCAGGAGAATTGCTTGAACCTGGGAGTTGCAGGTTACAGTGAGCCAAGATTGCGCCACTGCACTCCAGCTTGGACAACAGAGCAAGACTGTCTCAAAAAAAAAAAAAAAAAGAAAGAAAATAAAAGAATCTAGGCCAGGGGCAGTGGCTCATGCATGTAATCCCAGCACTTTGGGAGGCCAAGGCAGGAGGATCTCTTGAGCCCAGGAGTTTGAGACCAGCCTGAGCAACAAAGTGAGACCCTGTGTCTATGAAAAACACAAAAATTAACCAGGTGTGGTGGTGCACATCTGCCGTCACAGCTACTCAGGAGCCTGAGGCAGGAGGATCGCTTGAGCCCAGGAGGTCGAGGCTGCAGTGAGCCGTGATCACGCCACTAGTCTCCAAGCCTGGATGACAGAGCATGTCTCAAAGAACAAAAATAAAAGAAATAATCTTCCATTTATATCCTGGTGTCAAGTGTTAAAACCAGTTTTCTATTTGTTTTTGCATTTGTTACTGGTTTGCATGAAATTATAAGAACAATGAGTTTTAATTAACATCCTCATTCAGTTAACATTAACTGTAGAATACTGCCTTATCAGAGAAGCAGTGCAGACTGGCATGTTTCACAGAAAATTTTGACAAAAGTGAGGAAAAACTGAGTGAACCCTGAGTTGAAATTCACTAAAGTAACTTCCATTTCTCAAGCATTTTTGCTTCACCGTGTTCTCATAAATGTGTTATATGCACTTAGGAGGTAAAAATCTGTCACAGGAACAGTTTCAGGATCTGGTCCAGAGTGTGCTAGGTCCTTAGGCTTCTACTCACAGCATGGCCTGGTATTACATTGCCCCTGGATTCTTCAGAGGAATGGAGGCCTGCAGCAGTCCACGTGGTTTTTACTCAGTTGAATATTCCAGTTCCATGTGTACTGGTAGAAACTATTCTTTATGAACCAGGATCATAAGCAGACCCATCTTGCATCATGTGGGGCAGGAATGTCCAATCTTTTGACTTCTCTGGGCCACACTGAAAGAATTGTCTTCACCTATACATAAAAATACACTAACACTAATGATAGCTGATGAGCTAAAAAGTCGCAAAAAACATCTCATAATGTTTTAAGAAAGTTTACAAGTTTGTGTCGGGCGGCATTCAAAACCATCCTCGGCCACATTCCGGGCAGGTTGGACAAGCTTGGTGTAGAGCAGTGCTGCCCAATGGAACTTTCTGCACTGTTCAGTATCATTGCTACTAGCTACATGAGACTGTGGGTCGCTTGAACTGTGGATTTTGTGTGTCTGAAGAGCAGATTTTTAAATTTTATCTAATTTTAGTCAGTCATGTGTGGCTAGCAGCTACCATATTGGACAAGGCAGGTACAGAGTTTCGACTTAAGTAACAACTGCATTTGGTCATTGGAAATGCCACCTCACAGGAAGCCTGGTGACAACTTTCCTCCTAATATTAAGGAGAACCAGCTGGGCACGGTGGTTCTCGCCTGTAATCCCAGAACTTTGAGAGGCCGAGGTGAGCGGATCACGAGGTAAGGAGTTGGAGAACAGCCTGGCCAACTTGGTGAAACCCCATCTCTACTAAAAATACAAAAATTAGCCGGGCATGGTGGCGGGCGCCTGTAATCCCAGCTTCTTGGGAGGCTGAGGCAAGAGAATTGCTTGAACGTGGGAGGAGGAGGTTACAGTGAACCAAGATCGTGCTACTGCACTCCAGCCTGAGCAATAGAGCAAGACTCCATCTCAGAAAAAAATTAAAATAAAAAATATTAAGGAGAACGAAAACCCACAACATGTATTTGGGGGAGAATGTATGGATGTGAACACAGCATCTTTAAGGAGAAATTAATCCTCAGACGCTTGCACAAAAGCACATGCATGATTTGCTTTAGGAATAGTAGTTGGAGGGGCACATGTTCTCAGGACCTCCTGAGGGCTGTGTCACAGGCCAAAAATAAATAAATAAATAAATAAATAAAGGAATAGTAGTTGGAAAAGGGGATGCAAATAAATTGAAGACAGTAAGGCCGGCTGTAATTTTCAATGGCAACAAGTACTTGAGGAAAATGAAATAAAACCAATGAAAAACAAGGTCACTATCACTCTTAAAAAGCCTCTCAGGTATTGGTTGAAAAGTACAGATTAGAGGCTTGCCTTCTGCCTAGTCTGTAGATGGTCACAGTGCCTCATAGGGCTACACACTTAACAGGACAGAGTAGAAGGTTTTGCTTGAAGTCCCCAGTGAGTTGTCAGACTTGGATTTCACACTCCTTGTTAGGAACTGCTAGGTAACTGATGGGTGTGGGTGTGTGGAGAGTGGGCCTAAATTTAAAATAAAAAAATCTTTATGTAATAGGATTTCTCCTCCTTTAGGCAAGTCACTTTTCTGCTTACTACAACCCAAGCCACAGGCAGATGTTCAGTACGTGCTTCTTTTTGATGAGGAAGAGAATGAAAATCTAATACCCTTAAAAAATGGTTTTAATTGGTGTTATTTGCTTGTTGTAATTATTAGCTCTGTATTTACCTGAATGGTCCTACTTTATGTATGCCCGTGTCAAAATCAATTAGGCAACGTGTTTTGTGTGACATTTTGTCAATTTATGTAATATTGATACAGCTATGCATTAAGTTGTGGTGTTTAAAAGCCGTTCTTGGGCTGGGCGCGGTGGCTCAAGCCTGTAACCCCAGCACTTTGGGAGGCCGAGGCGGGTGGATCACGAGGTCAAGAGATCGAGACCATCCTGGTCAACATGGTGAAACGCCGTCTCTACTAAAAATACAAAAAATTAGCTGGGCCTGGTGGCACGTGCCTGTAATGCCAGCTACTCAGGAGGCTGAGGCAGGAGAATTACCTGAACCCAGGAGGTGGAGGTTGCGGTGAGCCGAGATCGCGCCATTGCACTCCAGCCTGGGTAACAAGAGGGAAACGCTGTCTCAAAAAAAAAAAAGCTGTTCCTCATTAAATAGGAAATTAGACCTTTTTCGGTTTCAAAAGCTCACAATCAAGTTTGTAAGCAAATAAAAATAAAAAATTCTAAATTTGTTTAAAATAATGGTTTTGCTCATTTTTTTGGACTTAGAGAATTTCATTAGCATGGATTTTGAGAGACTAGCTACCCTTAGTTCACTGTAATACCATTTTATCAGCTCAGAGAACACAGACAACAACTTGCTGAGGTTTCTTCTATTTCATAATGGGGTAGATTCCTTTTTTAACCCGGGGTATTGTCTCTGACTGCTGTCTGCTGTAGGCTCATCTCATATGGTTGATGATGCCAGCCCCAATCATGTCCTCCAACTGAGATGTGTCGTTTGCAAGGTTTGCTCTCCTCCCTCACTGCTGGGGGGACGGAAGTTCCAATGAGCTGAGTGCCTGATTGACTCCGACAGCCCACGGTGGGGACTGTGAAGTGCTCTGCAACCCCATCCCTGATATACTCCTTTACTGTCACCCTGCAGGTGTTCTCTTCCCTCACCCTCCTCCGGGATAGAGGAAGCCATGAGGCAGGCGCTGCATTGCCCTAGAACAGCCCACATTTTATTAATGTGGCCACACCTCCCTTACTGTTATTTGCCATGATGGTGGTGACAGTCTTAAATAGGAAACCGGAAAAAGTACATGGAATATTATCTCTGCCTAAGCCCTAAGCTGTGCAACTCCCCGTGGGTGGTACATTTTAGGGGAGAGGAGAAGGAGGTGGAAGAGAAGATAACTGCTTTTCTTTCTGTCCCTTTGTTTTCTTTTAATTTAGATTTTGAGCCTATTGGTAAAAGCTATGCCTAATGCTATACTTTGTGCAATATCTCACGTACTTTTTGTTCACAGCAAAATGCGGAATAATGATCTGCAGTTCTGTTTACAGAAGGATTTCTAGATTTGGAGAGAAGTTTGTGTTGAAATGGCAAGGAAAAGGGGTACATCATTAGCTTGACAGTTCTCAAGCTCTCAAGTCTCAGGTCTCCCCTAAGAAATCCTGAAGGCCACAAAGCCCCATGCCTAGTCTGAGCAAGCAGAATCTGTCTACCGATAACTTCGTTTAAAGGAGAGGTCAGTGCTTGAAATCTACCAGATGAGGATGTTAAAATAGGAAACTGAAAAAGAATATCAAGCATAGCAAAAATTGTCTTGATTATAAAAGAATAGCTCTCCATATCTTCTTAACATTTCTGTTTTGATTCAAAAAAGAAACTGACTTATCACAAGAAACAGTTTACCCTTGCACACAGAGTTGTGGTGGCCAGGCTTGATCCCTGGGAGCAGGGACTGCAGGAGTGCGAGCTTCTGCAACAGGGCCTTGTCCGTTTCCAGGACCTGTGTAAGGTTTTAACTGTGAGGGATGTTACTTTTGAATTTGGGAACAGCTAATATCCAGAATCCATATTTTAAACCCCAATGGCAGAGAGAGTTTGTAGTGTATATGGCAAAATATAAAGTGAGTTGGTCTTTTTAGTAAGCAATTCTTTTGCTAAACGGGCATCAAAAGAAATGCTCAGAGCTTCCTGAAGCTCCCGGCACTCATTCCACCCTTGTGGGACAGAATTTGCCCTTCATCCACAGCAGGCCCTTGTGTGTGTGTGCTTGCTGAACGAATCCATGCACCTATGCAGTTTTCTTCACCAGTTTTCATCTGTGAAATCCCATTCATCCTGCAAGACCCATTTCAAATGCAGCTCTGAATCCAAAAATGACTTTCGGTGGAAATGAATGGTGTACATGTGTGTTTGTTCCAGCCTTCTGTCAGCTCCTGGAGGCAGGGACCTGGCCCTATTCCCATGGGTATCTCTGGAATACTGAGCCCACAGTGCAGGTAATACCTTGCAGAGTGAAAGAGAGCATTTGAGATTCCCCTGTGAGATTCACTCGGAATGGATGTGCCGCATGACCCCTCGCTGGTGCCTGGACCTTTCTGTGTGATAGCTTCTCCAAAGAGGGGACACCGAGCCCTCGGTGCAGGGCTATGGTGCGGACCAAAGGAGGTTTATATGAAGGGGTCTAGTGCAGGGTGTGCATGCAGTAGATGCTTCTAATGTACCAGCTCATAGTTCTTGCTCACTCTTTTTCCAACCTTTCACTTTAAGGCTTTTACGTAGAACTTATACCAGCATTGAGGATCTTAGAACCATGTTTTTCTTCCCAGTGAAGAAATAGTTTCAAGACAGTTCCGAAGACCTCAAGTCTCAAAGAAGTTCTGTGCTCTAAGGCCCTTGGCTTGTTAGAGGGGAGACCTCCATGGAACATGGTCTATTGCAAAGGACCAGCCTTCTTCAGTATCTGAAATATGTTTTTGTTATAGTATCCTTGAATTGTGTTTTGTTTTTGATTTTCTGGTCTAGGCTGCGCTTTCATCTTTGTTTCAAATTTGAATTTGAGTTCAAGGCTCTCATGTCTAATTGAAATATAGTAAGACAAATCTAGGGAAAATAAGGTTGCCACATAATCCAGCACAATTATATGCACATGTATGCTTACAGTGTAAGTACCTCTCTAACCCTAGAGAATACTAGAGTTTGTAAGAGAAAAAAGCAAGCAGAACTGTGTTTTGGATTGGGAATGAAATGTTATCACTGAGTCTACCAGCTGACAGCCTCCTGGGCCGTCCTGTGGTCACCATTGTGTCCCTCTCTGCCTACGAGATTTCTTCTCCCACAGCCCACCAGAAGAAATGCCCGGTCTTCCTTCTGACAGCTGTGTGCTCTATGTTCAGACCTGTGCTCCTTCAAAATACCTCAGAAAATATGGAAGTATTTCTAAGGCCTTCCATTCAAAGAAGAGGTATAAGAGCTCTATAACTTTATTAACATTTTTTGTTTATACTTCTCATGTCTTATGGCAATAAATCTATTTTAATGCTTTGTCACAGCTTGGCTACCTCATGGTTCCGTCATCTATTGCTTTGCAAGAAACTCTGGATTGTTTCTCATTCTCCCTCTTGTTCTGTGAGTGGGCAGCTCTCCCTCGGGTCTCTCTTGGGGCTGCAGTCCAATGGTGTCAGTCAGGACTCACGGGAATGCTCAGCAGGCTGCACGCCCCAAGATGGGCTTTGTCACGTGCAGGTTGGCGCCTCAGCTAGGTGGCCGGGCCAGCTGGGGCTGTCTCCTACGTGACTAACGCACTTCCTCATAGGAAGGCCTCATCGGACGGTCGGGCCTCACCCACGGCAAGCTTTCCAAGAGGCTCAGGTGGCAGCAGCAAGGCTTCTTATGAGCAAGTCTCAGAAAGCCCATGGCTTTGCTTCTCCTACATTCACAGGGAGGGGGCAAATCATAGAAGGTTTTGCCCACAAGGGCATGGCGGGAGTGGGGGCAGCTGGAAGGAGATGTCATTTTTGGAGATTAGCTACCACAGCCCAAAAAACCGACTATATATATTTTCACATTTTATAACGTTTTGCATTTATTAATATGTTCTAATTTTAGTTACTCTCACAATTTTTGAGGTCTCTTTTATCTCACTTCCTGCTTTGCATACATTTTTAGAACTGTATGGGAAATATCCCAAAAGTTGGTTAAATAAACCTTGAGTTGCTGACAGAGGCTTCTGTTACCATCTCTAAATGAGTGTTCAGTGCCGTCTTTAGAGGAGTATCTTTCCTTTCCTTTGTCCAGTGAAAACACAGCAGAGTATTCAGAGCTTGCCTCTGGGAAATGCCTCCTCCCTGCTTCAGCTAGCATTGAGGAGGTGGCTGGAGGAGGGAAGCCCTCGGTGTTCTGGGACTGGCCGCCAGTTCCCTCGTGACCTTGGGCCAGCGATCACACAAGCTCGGCCTCAGTTTCCTTTCTTTGAATATATCAATCCGTTTGTTAGCTTTATTAATATCCTTATCTTCTCTTTGCATTGACGCTCTGTTTAAAATTGGTCTTTGAAAGTCCTTAAGCAGGTGTGAGAGATGAGCTGCTGTTTTGCAGCAGGCACCCGGGAGCACAGGTTGAGTTACTGAGGCAGAATCGTTAGTCTTACTAATATCCCTACAGGGACAGTTCTCCTGACAGGAATTGATAAGGGCACGTTATGTAAAATCTGGAGGGCAAGCCTTTCCCTTTTAGGTCAACACTCAGCCGCAAGCTAAAAAGGCTAATCAACAGAAGCATTTTCTGTGTTCATTCCAGAGAATTTCCCAGGGGCACAATAAATCTAGCCTGCCTGTTTACAGAAACATTGTTATTTAACAAGCTAGTTTCCAAGCTTGAGAGTTTTCAGTTTCATCAAATCTAACCCAGCCTGCTAAATACCTGACATTCATTATTGTCTGCTTGGGTATTATAAGATAATTTTGCATACCTAATATATAGTTTTTATTCACAAGGCAAACCTAAAATTTGTTAGAAAACTGTTCTGAAGTCTTGGATCCCTTCCTCTCTGTTTTTTTTTTTTTTTTTTTTCAACCTTTTACCTATGATTCCATCCTGTCTTTAACCTGCCCGCTAGTACTTCTAGCTAGCTAGCTAATCTCATTTATACATTCATTCATTTATTTGTTCATCCATCTAATGTTATTTTGAGCCCCTGCTCTGGGCTATATAAATGTGATATTAGATAGAGGAAAGGACATTGTCCTGATTTCAAGATGCTGGAGTCTAGTGAGGAGGCACAGACCTTGGCAGGTGGAACGGGGCAGCCGGTGAGCCCCACAATGATGCCGTGTCTGTAAGGTGTCTGTCTGATTTGGCTTCAAGGGGCTGATAAGTCACCTCAGCCGTCACATAGTGGGATGTGGGATTTAACCTTGACCACATTAGGAAAGATGAACTTGGGATCACATTACTTTTTCTGGAACCTCAACCTTGATGCAGAACCTTGGGTGGTGGGAGTTTAGGATAAATTATTTGTGGCTCGGGATTGCTGAGATACATGTTTTCTAAATTTTGGTAAACATTGCCAAATCTCCCAGACATGTTACATCTAACATCACTCCCTTCAATAGTATCTCAGTGAATGTTTTCCCAGGCCCTCCCCAGAGTTTTGCCAGTGTGATGGGTAAAATAAGCAGTAGCTCTCTAAATTAAGGAAGTCAAGCCTTTGTAGCTGTGTTGCAAATACTTTTCCTGTTTGTTGTTTGTTTGAGTGTTGTGTCCTGCATAGAAAGAGACCATCCCTCTTTGAGATTATTCACACATTCAATGTTCACCCTCGCTTTCTCTTATGGCTTCATTTTCACCTTTGGAAAACTTGATTCATCTGAAATTAATTTTGGTATAAGGAATAAGATAGGAATCTGGCATTATTTTTCTCAGATGATTACGTGGTTGCACTAAACACATTTATTGAGTAATGTCTTTTCTTGAAATGCTGCCTTTATAATAATATATCTTTATTGTATACCTTTATAGTAAATGAAATTCCCTTATATATTTTTGATTTGTTGTTGTGATCCATCGATCTGTCTCAATTATTTCTTTTCCATTTCCACACTTTTAATATGGAAGCTTTAGAATGTGAAGATTTATTATCTGCTAGGGCTAGTTTCTACTCATTATTCCTCTTTTCAGCTTTTGCCCATGCCAAAACCTTTCTTTTCAAAGTTTTGCAAACTTTGTTAGCAATAGCATAGTCTTTCTCTTATGTCCCCAGAACTGATCTTTAAAGGAAATTTGAACAAACTTAAAACTTGGCTATTTTGCTTAAAGGGTTCATTTTCTCAAGAAATATGGGAACCCAGTGGATACCAATGCCATTCACGATCTGTTTCATTCTCTTGGTTTATTTTTTCCTTCCCTTTCTTCCTTTCCATAAATATTTATTTGACATTATGTGGTGGACACTGTACTTGGCTTGGGAATTGAAAGGAGAACTCAACAGTCCTGATTCATTTATATTATAGTGAGCTTAGCTTTGGCCTCCAGGACTCTCAGAGCCGCACAGGTGGGCATGGACCAGTATTGGAGCTCACATGTAGATTTTATATGAAGCCACACAACACTGAAAAGGGGAAGAAGCCTTCTCAGCTCCTGTTTCTGTATTTTATCCTAAGCCTTTGCACAACCACTGAGCAGAATTAGCCACCTCCTAACTGAACAGCTATTTTTAATGTCTAGAAAATTACAAAGAGGGAATTAGGAGCTATTGCCGCTAATCCTCTACTGATTGTTTCCTTTTTTCTTTTCTTTTTTTTTTTTTTTTGAGGCAAGGTCTCACTCTGTCACCCATGCTGGAGTGCAGTGGCACAAGGCATGACTGTAACTTTGAATTTACAGGCTCACTGTGTTGCCCAGGCTAGGTTCAAACTCCTGACCTCAAGCTATCCTCTTGCCTTGGCCTCCCAAAGCCCCCCAGAGTGCTGGGATTACAGGCATGAGCCACCATGCCTAGCCAATTCTTCTTTAAAATGTTTTTAAAATAATTTTTTTACACGCCAAGATAGTTTTTAAGGAAATATACACACCGAGGGAGCTCATGGAGAGTGGAGAACTGCATTAAAAACTCCCACCAAGTGGCAAGGGAAAGAAATACTTTTCCCCTGACATGAACACACATGGGCCATGTTGGAACCAGCAAGGCCCAATGCGAAAGTAAGACAGGAGGCAGGTTACCTTCGTCAGGGATGGCTGCTTTTATTTGAACAGACAGTTTTACAGTTTTGCCCTTGTTGCCTTTTGTGATGGATATGACCTTATCAGAACCATAAATAATTCATTTTTTCCGTTGATTTCTTGCTCATAAAGTGCCATTTGCTTTGACAGTTAAATGACTTCTAACATTAGCAACAAACAGTAGTTCTGGTCTGAGTCTCACTCAACGTCAATGGGTTGAATTTTCTTGTGTCCAGGAATGTTCGTGCGTCAGTCTTTCTGCCTTTTACATTTTATACACTACATAATTTATCTTATTTGTCTGAAATAAATGTCTTAAGTTCAGTTCTGTGGATTCTAAAGGAGAAGACAGAGAATGCAGAAACAACTAGAAGCACAGGCATCTTTGAGTACCCACATGAATGAAACTGAAACTGAGCGAAGACACACTCATGCTCAGTCTGACTGTCCTTCTTTCTGAGTCTCAGAGTCCTTGTATACTGGGCGCTGCCCTGCTGTTTTCCTGGCTGTCTCAGGCTAAGGCGGCCCCTGGAAAGAACCTGCGGATCTCCTTCTCCAGGTTCCTGACCGCTTGGTCTACAGCCACAAGGCCTCCTTATTTTTTATTAAACATACCTTACCCCTGCAGTTAATTTGTTGTTGTGAAAGGCAAATTATATTTTTTAATGGATCACAAACATCAGAAAACTTTCCAGACATTCTGGGGTATTATTTTCTGGTGTGACATTTGACTTACATAAAAGCAGCCTGTTTTTTTCTGCATAAATATACACTAAGGACAGCTTTTGTGATATAGTAAATAAGATCCCACACAAATTCCACATGACATACTGTGTGGGGAGTTCACATAATAAAATGAAGAATGCTGCCTGTTTGTTTTCCGATGAGTGTGGAGTTTTCATCCTACCCTGCATCTGCCAAAGCCGTGTTCAAATACAGAAATGATGTATTTAAGCATACTGATTAAAAATGGACATTTCTTCTTCATTAAAAAAAACACTCTTTATTGCAACCATCCTTTATGTTTCAGTAAGGATGAAGACAAGCTCTAAATATAGTTAATGACTTAAGCTAATGCTAAATTTGTGAGGGAAAAATGTGTTGAAATTTGGGTGGGTGTTGCCAGAAGGAACAGGAATGCGGGGAGCAGGACCAGGTGACATGGGGTAAAGTCATGCCACACATGAACGCAAATTTCAAAGAGAAAATTTAACAGATAATTAATACGCTGCTGTTTTTGAAAGGGAGAAGGTGCCATATCACTGAAAGAAAAGGAAAAAATGCTTAAAGCTGCATTTACATCAAAGTTTATGTCAGCTCTATGTTTCCTTTCTTCCAAGTGGCCAAGATGAAAGTATGCCTTTGAGACTGTTAATTGCAGATTTATTTCTGTCTCATTACAATCAAGGGCAGAAAACTTCTCTTAAATAGCTTATGTTCCCTATCTCCTAGCACAATGTCTGGTGATTTGAATTGATCTCAGTCTAAGACTGGGTACATGTTTCTCTTAAACACTCTATTCTATTTCTTTAGCTTTTCAGCTTGTCTGTCTAACTTACTCCTTCACTTTTCCACATTCACCTCTCTTTCTCCAGCCAGATTTTAATGGACCCTCTGGTTCATTTGATATTTGTCATGGTGTCCAGCCCAGACCCCACACTGACCCCCCAAAGATGGGCTCAGTGCATGCCCATCTTTGTTAGCCCTCCTTGCTCCAAGTCTTCTCAGGAGAGTAGTATTCCTCTGGATGCATGTGAGATGTTTTTAGATGTTCTACATGTTTATGCACATGAGTACAGTTCACTCCTTTGACCAATATTTGTTAAAATAATTTTTACAAATCAAAAATGCACTTCTTCAGAACTTGATCTTATTCTACATGATCAAGGGTCTTACAGATAAGGCAAATTTCCTTCCTTGTAAAAATCATTCTGGAGAAGCTGAAAGAAGCAGCTCTTTATGTTGGGAAAAGTATTATTTTGAAGTTGCAGTGGGCCTGGCAGGGTAAAATTTTTAACAATGTAGAGTGGAATAAACTGCAGAGTTTACATTAACATTTGTTAGCATCATCGGCTGCGTTCCCCCTTCTCTTAGGCTTGAAATTGGTGCTATTTGTTAATATCTTCATGGCTTTTGCTACTGTCAATAACTGCTGAAAGAGTAATTCTCATCTTATCAGAGGGATTGGTGTTGATTTGTATAGCGAAAACCAAGAAAAACAGTCTATTCCTGTCCTTGAATAGTTTCCTGGTCCTGTTACAGATTGCTTATCCTGTTAAAATTCACTTGTAGATTTCCAACTCAAGCAAATTATAAAGCTTTTGGCTCACAGGAGCTTTCGTGGTTTCTTGAACCTTCAAATCACAGAATTGGAAGGGTGCTCTGGGTGTGTCACTGGTGCAGAAGAAGAAAATTTAGCTGCACATTTCCCTTTTATTATATAATAAATATGTTTTAATTTTAGAAAACAGTTTTGCCAACAGAACATAGGTGTTTGTAAGGAAAAACGTTTAAAAGAAATAGTAGCATACAAATGGTCACCCTTGGTACCCAGTAAGGCCAAGAAAAAAGTGTGCCAAGTATAAAGGACTTATAGGAGAGAAAGCTCCCCCCAGGCTCACTGATAAGAAAGCTGGAGACGGTGATAAGACAGACAGGAACTGGAAGCCTGTTCCTGCCAGGCCCACAAAATGCCAGCACCACAAGAAAGATCCTGAAGTGCACAGAGGTTAATTTCCAGGTTCCTTCCTCTACTGCCTTTTTCCTCTCATATGAGTGAGAGCCCTTTGCAGTTGAACCTGGCCCAGATGCCTGCAGGAAACTTGAGCTGAAAAGAGCTGATAGATAACAATGTTGACAGTAGGAAACATATACAATTCTCAACAAGCACCTCCCATGGGTTAGGAACCTTGTTAAGCTCTTAGATTACTAAGCTAAATGAGTTGTACAGTCCCTACCCTCAAGGAGCTTACACTCTGAATAAAGACTTGAGTGAATGAAGATAAAAAGAAAACAAAATATTATATTGGAACTAGGGTGCAGCTTTTTAATTTTGAGAAATATAAATCTTCTGAAAGATACCAATTGAAGACAAAAGTAATACTGTATCACTGGCTAACACCAGAATCCTTAAACAACTTTGGAAAGTTGAAACCTGTGGTTTATTTGTTTTAATTTTTGTTTTTTGCGACAGAGTCTCACTCTGTCACCGGGCTGGAGTGCAGTGGTGCAATCCCGGCTCACTGAGACCTCTGCCTCCTGGGTTCAAGCACTTCTCCTGCCTCAGCCTTCTGAGTAGCTGGGACTACAGGTACGCACCACCACGCCTGGCTTATTTTTTGTTTTAGTAGAGATAGAGTTACATCATGTTGGCCAGGATAGTCTTGATCTCCTGACCTTGAGATCTGCCTACCTTGGCCTCCCAAAATGCTAGGATTACAGGTGTGAGCCACTGTGCCCAGTCGAAGCCTGTGGTTTAAAAGAACCTTTGCTTCCTGGACAATTGAAAGGTCTACTTTCCAAAGCTTCAGCAGGAAAGAAAACACAGTTCCCAAGACATTTAAAAAGACTATGTTTTGTTTTTTTTTTTTTTTTTTTTTTGGAGACGGAGTTTCGCTCTTGTTACCCAGGCTGGAGTGCAATGGCGCGATCTTGGCTCACCGCAACCTCCGCCTCCTGGGTTCAAGCAATTCTCCTGCCTCAGCCTCCTGAGCAGCTGGGACTACAGGCACACGCCACCATGCCCAGCTAATTTTTTTTGTAGTGTTAGTAGAGACGGGGTTTCACCATGTTGACCAGGATGGTCTCGATCTCTTGACCTCGTGATCCACCCGCCTCGGCCTCCCAAAGTGCTGGGATTACAGGCTTGAGCCACCGCGCCCGGCTGTATTTTTTATTATTTCCATGAGAGGCCGTGAACCAGGAGTGCAAGCTGTTCAAAGTAGCACATTCAGCAAAAGCTTTGTCATCATTCTGGGGGATGGGGTGTGGGTGAGGCACGTTGAAGTCCAGAGATGAACATCACCCTGTGTTCTCGACCACCAAGGAGCAGTACTGCCAGCCCACTTTCTAATTTGTCCTGAGAGTACGTGTGCTCTTCTCTTTCTACATCATCACTGCCTTAGTTTAGGCGTAGGTCTCAAACTGAAATGCTTACCAGGGCCAAGCCAGTAACATAAATGGGTGCTTCTGCCTGAGCAAGCCTAAAGAGGGAGTGTTGGGGTTGTGACACCCCAGAGAGAGCTTGCCTCTGCCTCCTCCTCAGTCAGGAATTCAAGATGCTTTAAAAACATCGTTCTAGCCAAACAACACATATCTACCAGCTGCATCTGAGAACTGGTTGTGGGCTGAGGCTCTTGTCGTGACCTTTTGTAAGAATCACCTAAACCCTTCCTCCAGCCTCTACGTCCTGCTACCCATGGTCCATATTGCAAGCAATCAGATTTTTTTTTCTTTTTTTTGTCACCCAGGCTGGAGTGCAGTGGTGCAATCTGGGCTCACTGCAACCTCCGCCTCCTGGGTTCAAGAGATTCTCCTACCTCAATCTTCCGAGTCACTGAGATTACAGGCGCCCACTACCGCACCCGGCTAATTTTTGTATTTTTAGTAGAGATGGGATTTCACCATGTCGGCCAGACTGGTCTCAAACTCCTGACCTTAGGTGATCTGCCTGCCTCGGCCTCCCAAAGTGCTGGAATTACAGGCATGAACCACTGCACCCAGCCCCAAACAATCGGATTTCTAAAGCATAGATCTGGTGGTGTCATTGCCTTGTTATAAAAACCTATTGCCGGCTGGGCATGGTGGCTCACACCTGTAATCCCAGCACTTTGGGAAGCCAAGGCAGGCAGATCACCTGAAGTCAAGAGTTCAAGACCAGCCTGGCCAACATGGTAAAACCCTGTCACTACTAAAAACACAAAAATTAGCCAGGCATGGTGGCAGATGTCTGTAATCCCAGCTACTCTGGAGGCTGAGGCAGGAGAATTGCTTGAGCACAGAAGGGGGAGGTTGCAGTGAGCCGAGATCATGCCACTGTACTCCACCTGGGTGACAGAATGAGACTCTGTCTCAAAAAGAAAAAACCTATCGCTACCTCAGAAGGGTAAATGCAGCCTGGTGTTTGGCTCCAACTCTGCTTCAGCCTTGGCTCCCATCACTCCTCTTTCCTTTTGCCTCAGCTTAAGATCTTGCCACATGTACACTTCTCATAATATTCCAGCTTAGAGGCTTTTGTGTATGAGGGTTTTTTGTTGGTTCTGAGTAGGACGACCCTCCCTGGTGAATCTTAACTTAAATCACCCGGCAGTTAATCGGTCTTTTCTCTGTGATTTCACTCCCACTTCGTATATTTCTGTGATTAGTCTTGAACATCCCATGTTGTAATGTTTACCTCTCACTGGACTTAGAAATTCTGAAGAACAGAAACAAAAAGTTTTTCCCTTTTTTGTATGTTTCTTTTTTTTTTTTTTTTTTTTTTTTTTTTTTTTTTTTTTTTTTTTTTTTTTTTTTTTTTTTTTTTTTCTCAACACAAAGTAATTTTAACATGTTCTTTCCAGGCTTAAATTTTCTTATCTGTAAAATGAAGCGGTTAGACTAGGATTCAGTGCTTCGTAACTAGAGAATTCAACAGATGATGCTGGGACAACTGTATATCTACCTGCAAATGAATGAGGTTGGACCCCTCATACCATACACAAAAATTAACTCCAAATGAATCACAGACCTAAATATAAGAGCTAAAACTATGAGACTTTTAGAAGAAAAAACATGAGTAAGTCTTAATGACCTTGGATTAAGGAATGGTTGCTTAGATATGACACTAAAAACATAAGTGACAAAAGAAAAAAAATAGATAAAATGAGCTTCATCAATATTTAAAAACTTTTGTGCTTTAAAGGATACCATCAATAAAGAGAAAAGGCATTCTTGGTATTCCCTAATCTCCCCCGTCCCCACCCCACCACCAAAGTAAATAAATTGGAAAGACAAACCACACAGTGGGAGAAAATATTTGCAAATCCTATACCTGAAAAGAGCCTTATATCCAGAATATATAAAGAACTCTTACCAATCAACAATAAAAAGACAAGCCAATTAAAAAGTGGCAAAGGACTTGAGTAGATCTATCTCCAAAGACAACATACAAATGGATAATAAGCGCATGAAAAGATGCTAGCATCATTGAAGCCCATTTATGCCTAGCAGTCCACTACTGGAACGCTAAGCCTGTGGGAGTTATTTATATCCTACTGCTCAAGGTCATCGCCAAGGTCTGATTTGTCACACGTCTTCAATTCAAAAAATTGCAACCTCTAGCATAAATGGGTTGTCAGTAAATGCAAATGAAAATCAAAATCGCAATGAGACACCACTTCACATCCACTAGAATGGCTGTAATCAAAAAGAAGAGCAATAGTAAGTGCTGGCAAGAACATAGAGAAATTGGGACCCTCATGCATGCTGGTGGGAGTGTAAAATAGTGTCAGTGCTGTGGAAAAGAATTTGCAGTTCCTGAACAGTTTCCAGATCTATGTTAAACATAGAGTTATCGGCCCGGCGCGGTGGCTCATGCCTGTAATCCCAGCACTTTAGGAGGCTGAGGCGGGCAGATCATGAGGTCAAGAGATCGAGACCATCCTGGCCAACATGGTAAAACCCCATCTCTACTAAAAATACAAAAAAATTAGCTGGGTGTGGTGGCGCGCGCCTGTAGTCCCAGCTACTCAGAAGGCTGAGGCAAGAGAATTACTTGAACCTGGGAGGTGGAGGTTGCAGTGAGCCGAGGCTGTGCCACTGCACTCCAGCCTGGCGCCTGGTGACGGAGTGAGACTCTGTCTCAAAACAAAAAACAAAAAACATAGAGTTATCATATGAACCAACGAATTCATTCCTAAGGGTATGTACCCAAGAGAATTGAAAACATATGTCCATACAAAATGTGTACAAGCATATTCACAGCATTACAGGCCCACCTTGGAGATACTGCAGGTTCCATTCGCAAACACCATAATAAAGCAAATGTTGTGTTTTCAAATAATGTGAGTCACACAAATTTTTTGGGTTTCCAGTGAATATAAAAGTTATATGTACACTACAGTGTAGTCTATTGAGTGTGGGGTACCATTACATGTAAGAAGAACAATGTACATACCTTAATTTAAAATTTTTGCTAAGAAATGCTAGCAAGGTGACTACAGGCTGTTAGAAAAATGGTACCTGTCGACTTGCTCGATACAAGGTTGCTATAAACCTTCTATTTAAAAAACTCAATATCTGCAAAGTGCAGTAAACCAAAGCACAACAACGTAAGATATGCCTGCATTACCTAATAACCAAAAGATGGAAACGGCCTAAATGTTCATCAACTGAAAAACAGACAAAATGTGTTATATTCGTAGTATATTCATACAATAGAATACTGTTCACCCATAAAAAGTAATGAAGTTTTAATACATGCTACACATGGGGGAACCTTGAAAACATTAGGGTAAATGAAGGAAGTGAGTAACAAAAGGCCACATATTGTATCATTCCATTGAAATGAAATGTTCAGAATGAGCAAATTCACAGAAACAAAGGAGAGTAATGGTTGCCGGGGACTAGGGAATTGAGGGGTTTATCCCGGGGCAAGTGCGAAGCGTCTTCTAGGTTTTTAAGTATAGCCGTGCAAATCCGAGGGTACCTCTGGATTACTTGAGGATGGAATGGACAGCATAGGTGTCCTGTCATCACATTCTGCTCCCTGGAACCAGGGAACAGGAACGCAGAAGGGGAGGTGCGTTAAAGAGTGAAACAGAATTCCAGGGGGAGGGAGAGAGAGCATTTCCTTCTGAGGTCAGAGTTTGGGATGTGGTCAGATCTGGGCGGCAGAATCTGTGGGCACTGACTCTCAAGCAATCCACTGAAATCTCTAGGCAGAAGGGCTGGGCCTTCCTTACTTGAATAGAGGTAGCTTCGGTAAGAAGGCAGAGAGGTTGGTGGCTGTCAGTGTGGAGGCTCCCACCCACAGCTCCTGTTTGAGGAAGTAGCTTTGAAACTGGCTTCTCCAGAGCTGTTGGGTTTCACAACAGCGCACGGCCTCCTTTTCCATTTCTCTCTTCTTTCACTTTTATCCTGAGTATACACAGGAGATTTCATTTGAAGAAAACATCCAGGTTTCTAAAGTATCTGAAAGACGTGGAGGTGATCCAGGAAGTACACAGAAATGTTCTAAATGGTGCCCTCCAGTGAAGAGATACTAACCGTTAATGAAGAGAATTCTCTAGAGAGCAAAAACAATTCTCAGAAGAAGCTGCTTGCACTTTCAAGTTAGAGTTTGTGGAAAGCTACCTGTGATCAAGAGCAGCAGGCTGAGAAGGCAAAGGGAACTGGACCCGTATTTACCTCCTCTAGCCACCCTCTACCCCAGTTTACCTCCAGAGAACTACGATGGCTCTGAGGAACCCGGCTTCATAGACACCTCCTGACAGGAGCTGTGGGTGGGAGCCCCCACATCGACTGCCAGTCTCTCTGCTGTCTTACCGGGGCTACCTCTGTGCATGGGGCAGGAAGTCCCATCCCTGTTGACTAGAGTTTGTGGTAGTTTGCTGCGGGATCAGAGCCCAAAACTTTATAATTGGATGATGGATACCTCTGATGCCTTGCACTTTGGGTTTTGTTTTCCCAAAGCTCTTCTTCATATTTGACTTTCTTTTATTGTATTTTCCAAAGTAGGTTTGCTCATGATAAAAAAAATTTGGATATTTTCTACAACAGAAGATGCTACCATAGTCTCTCATCAGTCAAATACATGTGAACACTTTGATCCTTTCAATCTTTTTTCCTATATGCAGGCTTAAAATGTTTTTATATAGTTATGATTAAACTGTAAGTTAATCGTTTCTTTCACTTAACAAAATAACATACATTTCCCTTGTTATTACAAATAGCATGTTAATGCTTAAGTAACATTAATGTAACTAATGTCGAGTAAATAGTTCATAACCAATCCTCAGTTATTGGACATCCATCTGTCTAAGAGGTTTCTGTTACTAGAAATAATTCTTCAGGTTGGGCACAGTGGCTCATACCAGTAATCCCAGCATTATGGAAGGTTGAGGCCGGGGGACCCTTGAGCCCAGGAGTTTGAGACCAGCCAGAGCAACATGGCAAAACAAAAAACCAAAAACATACAAAAATTAGTTCACCAAAAATACAAAAATTAGTCGGGCATGGTGACACACACCTGTAGTCCCAGCTACTTGGAAAGCTGAGGTAGAAAGATCACTTGAGCCCAGGAGTTTGAGACCAGCCTGGGTAACATGGCAAAACCCTGTCTCTACAAAAAAAAATAATAATAATACAAAAAACTAGCTGGGCATGGTCATGTGTGCCTCTAGTCCCAGCTACTCAGGAGGCTGAGGTGGGAGGATTGACTGAGCCTGGGAGGTTGAGGCTGCAGTGAGCCATGATTGTGCCATTACACTCCAGCCTGGGTGACAGAGCAAGACCCTATCTCAAAAATAGGAAGGAAATAATTCTTCAGAGGCTGTCTTCGGAAGCACTGCATCCACATGGCCTTAAACAGTGCCTGGCACATAGTAGGAACTCATATGTAATCACTGGATTAATATTTCTACCTGCAGCTGTTTCCGTATTTTTTAATTTTATTTTTGAAATGAAGTCTGGCTCCGTCACCTAGGAGTGCAGTGGTACAGTCTTGGTTCATTGCAACCTCTGCCTCCTGGGCTCAAGCCATCCTCCCACCTCAGCCTCCTGAGTAGTTGTGACCATAGGTATGCACCACCATGCCTGGCTAATATTTTTATTTTTTGTAGAGACGAGGTTTTGCCATGTTGCCCAGGTTGGTCTCAAACTCATCAGCTCAAGGAATCCATCCACCTCCGCCTCCCAAAGTGTTGAGATTACAGGAAAAGACACCACACGTGGCCTGTTTCCATAGTTCTGAAGGCGGAATTCCTGAGTTAAAGAAATGGAATCATCTTTAGGCTGGGCATGGTGGCTCACGCCTATAATCCTGGCATTTTAGGAGACTGAGGTGGGTGGATCACCTGAGGTCAGGAGTTCGAGACCAGACTAGCCAACATGGTGAAACCCCATCTCTACTAAAAATACAAAAAATTAGCCAGGCAGGGTGACGGGTGCCTGTAATCCCAGCTACTCGGTAGGCTGAGGCAGGATAATCGCGTGAACCTGGACGATGGAAGTTGCGGTGAGCCGAGATCACGCCATTGCACTCCAGCCTGGGCAACAAGAGTGAAACTCTGTCTAAAAAAAAAAGAAGAAGAAATTAATTCATTTTTAATATAATAAAATATATTTATTTAAACATCTTTTAAATAAGAATAGAAACCCATAGTGGAATATTGGAGTGTCTCCCAATCCCCTAAAGCAAGAATGCATCTTGGTCTTGGAAAAAGGCTGGAACAGAGAACATGCATGACATCAGCATTCAGTTCTGCATCCTTTATGTCTGCCCTCTTCACATACATATTTTCTTTTTGTTTGTCTGTAGAAAGGCCTTCCCTGTGTTCCTTGTCCATGTGGCAAGAAAAAACATAATCATAGCCTGAGGCCCGATCCATGTAATATAAGAGAAAGAATGGCTGAATCGGGAGACCACTCAGCAGATGTCTGCTACATACATAGGTCTTCTAACCCATTTCCCTCAGCGAGCTGCACTTTTTTTTTTTTCTAAACAGGAAATGGGTAAGATACGTAAATAGAAACATCCTTTTAAAAAAAAAAACAAACATCCATTCAAGAAGTCTCTCATCTTTTGGAAGTTTGTAATATTTATATGCTTAAGTCTATGTGTTTTTTATAACTTCTCTAATAGACTGGACTCCCCAATATAAGATTATAGAAATATTATTCTTTATTTTCTTATAGTACAGTTGTCCCTTGGTGTACATGGGGATTGTCCCAGGACCCTCTTCAGATATCAAAATCCATGGGTGTTCAAGTTCCTTATATAAAATTGAATAGTATTTGCATATGACCTACACCTACCCTCTGGTATATGTTAAATCATCTCTAGATTACTTATAATATGTAATACAATGTAAATGCTCTTTACATAATTGTTATGTATTGTATTATTTAGGGGATAGTGACACACAAAAAAAGTTTGTACATGTTTGGTACAGATGCACCCATATATATATATTTTTTAAATTTCCTATCTGATGTTAGTTGAATCCACAGATGCAGAACTCACAGATACGGAGGGCCAACTGTTCTTTCATGACTTTATTTTCTACTTTTAAACCTTTACTCAATCTGAAGTTTTATTTTTTGACTTGATACAAGGTAAGAATATAACTTTATAATTCCAGAAGACTTTCATCACACCCAAAAGACGTTCTACCCATTAGCAGTTACTCCTCATTCCCCTTTCCCCCAGTCTCTGGCAACCACTAATCTACTTTCTGTCTAATGGATTTATCTGTTCTGACCATTTTAATGGAATAGTGCAGTATGTGGTCTTTTGTGTCTGTGTTTTCAAGGTTCATCTATGTTGTATTGTGTTATGTATCAATATCAGGAGAAGTAAAGAGGAAGGCCTCCTTTTTAAAAAAAAAAGTGACAGAGTCTCACTATGTTGCCCAGTGCTCAAGTGATCCTCCCTCCTCAGCTTCCTAAGTAGCTGAGACTACAGTGCTTGCCACCTTTCCCAGCTTCGTTCCTTTTTATGACTGAATATTCTGTTGTATGGTTATTCCACATCTTATTCATCCATTCATCAACTGAAACACAGTTGGGCTGTTTTTGCTTTTTGGCTCTAATGAAATAATGCTGCTGTGAATGTTTACGTACAAGTTTTTGTATGGACATATACTTCATGTAGCTGTTTGTTGTTCCTTATGTTTTAATAAGTGTACCTTTATATCCTGTTTTAATATTTAGCAGACCCTGTCATCATTATGCCCATTAATTTACTTTGTAAGTCTTTTTTTTGGAAGTGGAGTTTTGCTCTGTCGCCCAGGCTGGAGTGCAGTGGTGTTATCCTGGCTTACTGCAACCTCTGCCTCCTGAGTTCAAGCGATTCTCATGCCTCAGCCACTGGAATAGCTGGGATTACAGGCACATGCCACCAGGCCCAACTAGTTTTTGTATTTTTAGTAGAGACAGGGTTTCACTATGTTGACCAGGCTGGTCTTGAACTCCTGACCTCAAGTGATCCACCTGCCTTGGCCCCCCAAAGTGCTAGGATTACAAAGGTGTCAGCCACCACGCCTGGCTATAAGTGTTTATAAGTCTTTTCTTTCTCACTTAAAAAAATTATGATATAGAATAGTTTACATATTTTGGAGATACACGTGCTATTTTGATACATGTATACAGTGTGTCATGATCAAATCAGAGCAATTGGGATATCTATAATTTCAAACATTTATCTATTCTTTGTGTTGTGATCTCACTAGATTTTTATACCAGTTATACTTTGGAGTAATTTGATTAAATTCGCTCAAAAAATATATTTGGGACTATTTTTGCATGTGTCAAACCTGTCAGCATCTTGAGACTACCTTGTACCTTTCAGTACTCCGTCTTCCACTCAGCAACCAAGCAGGTCCCACTTGTTCAAGTTCTTGAAGATATAAACAATTAATAATTAATAAAAGCTCTTTATTTTTTTTATATAGATCTATGCAAGGTTAGTTAAAGTTACTCCTTGAAACTGCGTTGTGTATTTTTCACTACTTTTGTGAATGGAGTGCTTTTTCCATTATATTTTAAAATAGTGTTTCTGGTATACAGTGAAAGTATCAATTTAATTCATATTCACAATTTTATGCTTATTCTTTGCAGATTGCTTAATTAAAGGAATTATTTGTTTGATATTTTGATAGTGCTGCTTCTCTTTGAACAGATTTAAAAATTAGTTATTTCTTTCTTTTCCCTCCTCAATGATAGCTTTCTGTTTGACTGTTTCTCGTTTATTCTGAATTCCAGGCCAGTTTGAAGGTCTCATGGTTACATAAGCTAGTATTTTTGAGGTTTCTTTTGTCTTGAGTTTTAAAAGTAGTTATCTTCATACTTTGTTGCTTTGATTGGCAGGTGGGTGGATTGCACTCTGGGAGAAGGGAGTCTAAACGTTCCTCTGGCTGCCATCATAAATTAGCACACATTTGGTGACTTCAACAGTAGAAATCATTTCTCTCAGTTTTGAAGGCGGGAACTCCAAAATCTGGCAGGGTTGCATGCCCTGTGGGAGACCCAGGGGAGAATGTGTTCCTTGTCTCTCCCAGCTTTTGGTGATGCCCTGGCCTTCCTGGGTGTGTGGCCTCATCTCTCTAATCTTTGCCGCCATCTTCACGTCACCTTCCCCTCTTTTGTCTTTGACAAATCTTCCTCTGCCTCCCTCTTATAAGGACACTTCTCATTGGACATAGGGCCCATCTGGATAATTGAGGATGATCTCCTCAGCGCCAAATCCTTAGCATACATCTATAGTGACCCTTTTTTCCAATAAGGTCACCTTCCTAGGTTCTGGGATTAGGACATGTCTCATTGGAAACTACACCATGCAACTTATTACAGAAACCATCCTGCAGCTACCAGTGCACGGACTCTAATGTCGCATCTCGTTTTGGTACTGCTATATGTTTTTTGGTATTTTATATGATGTATAAAATATTACATTTTACACATAGATTTAGAGTTTGGTGAAAGGTATGTTTTCCAAGTAATTTTCTTTGGAAATAACATAACAGGAGACTGGCCTTGTCATTTTTGCATGTTCTATAAACTAAGTGAAAACACTGACATATGAGTCCCAGTTTTCTCACGCAGAATTCATGGAAACCTAGTGGTGGTGTGGTGAAAGTATAGCAACTATCTACTTTAACTGCAGGTGCGTCATTGCTCTTGGATATATTCTCTCTTGGAAAATAACATCCATCATTTTATTACCAACTAATGCAGAATAGCATTGTGTAAGTCATTCTCAGCAAAGGATATGTGGGGTTTTGATACACGGAAATTGCCTTCAGGATCCTGAAAACAAGCACATTTAGTAACCTTGCAAAATGGCATTTTATAGTGCTTTGAAATTTTAAAAACTATGCTTGTATTTATTTTGCTTTAGATATGTTGATAAGTAACCATAAGACATCAGTTCCTCTCATTCAACTTTTATAGCTTGGCTATTGTGTTAAGTATGACTCCTGTGGGGGAAAAACACAGTTGCCTAAGAGTGTGTCTCTCCTTACATCATCTTTAAAACTTTTTATTGAAAGTTTCACGTGCAGTTATAAGAATTGTTACAGAGAAATACCTTGTATACTTTGTCCAATGTCCCCAAATGGTAATGTTTTATACAAGTAGAACCAGGATATTAACATAGATGTAATCCTCTGATGTTATTCAGGTCCCCAGTTTTATTGGAATATGTGCATAATAAGTTCTGTATAGTGTTACCTGCATTGGTTTGTGTATCTACCATTGGATTGAGATCTGGAACATTTTCAACACTAGGAAAAGCTCTTGTGTTGCCTTGTTATAATCACACCCGCGTTCCTCCAGCCCATCCCTTCCCCTCTGCTGGTCCCCACACACCGGAAGAACTGATCTGTTCTCCATTTTTAAAGTTTTATCACTTCAAAATGTTATGTAAATGGAATTTAAAACCCAAAATAGTATGCAAGTTTTTGGATTGGCTTATTTTACTCACCATAATTTTTTAGAGATACATCCAAGTTGTTCTTTTTATTATTGAGTAATATTCCATGGGATGAATGGACCACAGTTTAACCATTCACTTGTTGAAGAACATCTGTGCTGATTCCAGTTTGGGGATATTATAATTAAGCTGCTATGAATATTTGTGTACAGTTTTTTGTGTGAACCTAAGTTTTTATTTTGCTGGGATAAATGCCCAAGAGTGCAATTGCTGGGTATGGTAATTGCGTGTTTACTATTTTAAGAAACTGCCAAACTGTTTTGCAGAGTGGCTGTACTGGATCACATTCCCAGCAATGTATAAGAGATCCCATTTTTTCACATCCTCACCAGCATTTGGTGTTGTCACCACATAGGTATGTCACTAAAACCACAGTGATGTCTCGTTGTGGTTTTAATTTGCATTTCTCTGAGGAATGATGATGTTGCATGTCTTGTTGTGGTCCATTAGCCATCTGAATATCCTGTTCAGTGAAATGTCTGTGTTTCGTTCATTTTTCACTTGGACCATTGTTTTTTTATGGTTTAATTTTAAGAGTTCATTATATATTCTAGTCCTTTGTCGGATAGGTGGTTTACAAATATTTTCTTTCATTCTGTAGCTTTTCATCCTCATAACAGGGTCTTTAGCAGAACAAGAAGTTTCAAGTTTTGATGATGTCCAGTTTATCAATATTTCCTTTTGTGGACTGTCCTTTTAGAGCCAGGTCTAAGAAATTTTTGCCTAGGTTGAGAGCTCAAAGATTTTCTCATTTTTTTTACCTTAAAAGT
>NW_016107334.1:11435166-11444570 GCF_001604975.1 Cebus imitator
GGGGAGGGTGGATGGAGTCTTGCTCTTGTGGCCCAGGCTGGAGTGTAATGGCACGATTTTGGCTCACAGCAACCTCCACCTCCCATGTTCAAGTGATTCTCCTGCCTCAGCCTCCCACGTAGTTGGGATTACAGGCACACACCACCATGTCAGGCTAATTTTTGCATTTTTGGTAGAGATGGGTTTTCACCATGTTGGCCAGGCTGGTCTAGAACTCCCAACCTCGTGATCCACCCACCTTGGCCTCCCATAGTGCTGGGATTACAGGCATGAGGCACCATGCTTGGCCTCAGATTTCAGAGTATAAAATCGCCCATGGTATTTGATTATTATACTAATAATGACTGTAGGCTCTGTAGTGATATCCCTTATTTTATTCTTAATATTTTTTGTGTTTCCTTGCTTTTTATTTCTGTCAGTCTTGCTAGAGGTTTATCAATTTTCCTGATTTTTTTCCCCTAAAGAACCAGCCTTTTCTATATTTTATTTTATTTTTTAATTTCTATTTTATACATTTTTTTGAGGCAGAGTCTCACTGTTGCCCAGGCTGGAATTCAGTGGCACAGTCTCAGCTCACTGCAACCTCTGCCTCCCAGGTTCAAGTGATTCTCCCACCTCAGCCTCCTAAGTAGCTGGGATTATAGGCTTGTGCCATGATGCCCAGCTAATTTTTGTATTTTTAGTAGAGATGGGGTTTCACCATATTGGTCAGGCTGATCTCAAACTAATGGCCTCAAGTGATTCACCCACCTCAGCCTCCCAAAGTGCTGGGATTACAGGTGTGAGCCACTGTGCCCAGCCTATATTTTATTTTATTTTATTATTTATGTGTTTTTTCTCGTAGAAGTAGGGTTTTGCTATGTTGCCCCCAGGCTGGTCTACAACTCCCACGCTCCAGCAATCTGCTGACTCAGCCTCCCAAAGTGCTGGGATTATAGGTGTGAGCCACCTTGCCCAGCCTACTTGATTTATTTATTGCTACATAACAAAACTTGCTGGCTTAAAACAATGAACATTTGGTCAGGTGTGGTGGCTCACACCTGTAATCCCAACACTTTGGGAGGCTGAGGTGGGTGAATCACGAGGTCAGGAGTTCAACACCAGCCTGGTCAGGAGACTGAGGCAGCGGAATTGCTTGAACGCAGGAGACAGAGGTTTCAGTGAGCCAATATCGTGCCACTGCACTCCAGCCTGGAGACAGAGCAAGACTCCATCTCATGGCCAATATGGTGAAACCCCATCTCTACTAAAAATAGAAAAATTAGCTGGGCATGGTGGCGCATTCCTGTAATCTCAGCTACTCAGGAGGCTGAGGCAGGAGAATCACTTGAACCAGGACCTGGGAGGTGGAGGTTGCAGTGAGCGGAGATCACGCCACTGCACTCCAGCCTGGGCTACAGAGCAAGACTCCATCTGAAAAATAAATAAACAAATAGATAAATAAATAATAAACATTTATTATTTTACAAAGTCTCTAAAATAATATTCCTCACAATAATTGAGAATGTAGGTGCAGCTTAGTTGAGGGGATTCTGGCTCAGCACCTCTTAATGAAGTTGCAGCCAAGACGTCAGCCAGGACTATAAGCACCTATACTTATGTGTCATACATTTCTGAGTTAATTTTTATATAAGGTGTGAGGTTGAGATTCAGGGTCCATCCAAGGCTAGAGGATCTGCTGTCAGGTTAACTCCAGCACATGGCTGCTGGCAGGAGGCCTCAGTTCTTCCCCACATAGAACACTCCAGGGTGCTGCTTGAATTGCTCTCATGACAGGGCAGCTGGCTTTCCCCATAGCGAGTGATCCAAGAGAGAACAAGGAGGAACCCATAGGCCATACATGACCAAGTCTGCAGGACATGCCAACACATCTGCCTTATTCTGTTTGTTAGAAGTGAGTCACTAATGGCCAGGTGCAGTGGTTCACGCCTGTAATCCCAGCACTTGGGAAGACAGAGGTAGGCGGATCACTTGAGCCTAGGAATTCAAGACCAGCGCCTGAGCAATGAGACCCTGTCTCTTTTCTTTCTTCTTTTTTTTTTTTGAGAGTGAATCCTGCTCTGTTGCCCAGGCTGGAGTACAGTGGCACAATCTCAGCTCACTACAACCTCTGACTCCCAGGTTCAAGTGATTCTCCTGCCTCAGCCTCCTGAGTAGCTGGGATTATAGGCATGTGCTACCACGACCAGCTAATTATTTTGTATTTTTAGCAGAGAGGGTTTTGCCATGTTGGCCAGGCCAGGCTGGCCTCAGACTCCTGACCTTAGGTGATCCACCCACCTCGGCCTCTCAAAGTGTTAGGATTACAGGTATGAGTCACCACACCTGGCTTTATATATATATATACATTTTTTTTAAATTTTTGTTTTAAAAGGAAGTATCACTAAGCCCACATTAAAACAGTGAGGAGTGGGGGTGGGGGTTATAAGCTCAACTTGCTGAAAGGGAGGAGTATCTAGGATTTTGTAGATATGTATTTTTTTAAACCAGCATACTGTACATGTGGCTGTGTACAAACAGTGTAGTAATACTATTAAAACAAGCATACATGTAACTATAACACAAGATGGAATGTGACAATATAAGAAAGGTAAAAGTGCTATATGTAGACTTCATGAAGAAAATTATTATTTAGCCAAAGGTCAAGCCTACTACTTATTCTGCAAAACCTACTCAAAACATTAATTTTAATGTTGTTAAAGTTTCATTTTGGTTCTATTCTTTTTTTCTCTTATTTATAAGATCATGTTTCAGAAATGTTACAGTATCCTTTAGAAGTCTTTGCTGATGATATGTCAGCAAGTTATATATTTACCTTATGTGAAAAATAGTATTTTATAAAAAATGTAGTATCATCAGTTCTCCACATATTTTTAAAAAACACTGAAAATAATATGTTGGGATAATAGTTTCTACATTATCTATATTGAAAGTTTTATTTTTTATTTTTATTTTTATTTTTTTGAGACAGAGTCTCGCTGTATCTCCAGGCTGGAGTGCAGTGGCACAACCTCGGCTCACTGCAACTTCCGTTTTCCAGTTTCAAGCAATTCTGCCTCAGCCTCCCGAGTAGCTGGGACTACAGGCACGCACCGCCATGCCTGGCTAATTTTTTCTGTTTTTAGTAGAGACAGGGTTTCACCATGTTGGTCAGGATGGTCTCGATCTCTTGACCTCGTGATCCACCTGCCTCAGCCTCTCAAAGTGCTGGGATTACAGGCGTGAGCCACTGCACCCAACAGAAACTTATTTTTAAATTTGTTTCTAGTCAACTTCCTCTGTTACTACTTTAAAATATATCAGGCAGTCTACATAGATAATAGCTAGAAATAGCGTTTTCAGCATTTTAGATATGCTTAACATAACTTAAAATATGACTATTCATATGTACCAAATACCATAGCCTCAAAAATGCACAAAACAAAAATTGATAAATCTGAAAAGAGACCTAGACAAACCCATGATTATAGCTGGGGATCACAGCACCCTCTCAGCAACTAGACAGTAAATCAGCAAGGAGAAAGAAGATATGAGCAACACAATCTAAGAGGATCTGATTTACATCTGTGAAACGGTAACCCAGCCCTCAGCAGAAACATCTTTTTTTTCCAAACACTCATGGAACATTCACCAAGAAAGACCATATTTGATCTTATTTGGGGTCATAAAACATGCTTCAGAAAATTTAAAACAACTGTAATCATGTGAGTATGTTCTCCGCCACAGTGAAATCAGACTAGGAAACAGTAACAGAAACACAACAGGAAAAATCTTTAAACATCTGGGAAGAAAACAACACTTCTAAATAATCAATGGGTCAAAGAGAAAGTTTTCTCAAAGAAAATGTAAAAATACACATAATTGAAAATAAAAACATATATTGAAAACATATTCAAAATATGTGGGGTGCAGCCATAGCAGTGGATGAGAGGGAAATGAACAGCACTAACTGCTTACTTTAAAAGTGTAGAGTGGTGTCAAATCAGTAACCTAATTTACTACCTCAAGAACCTAGAAAAAGAAGAGCAAAATCAGCCCAAAGCAAGCAAAAGAAGGGAGGAATAAAGAGCAGAAATTAACAGAATTTAAAATAGGAAAGCAAAAGAAAAAAGAAAAAAAATCAAAAGGCTGGTTCTTGGTTGGGTGTCATGGCAAAATGCTTCCCTACAAGAAGTACAAAAATTAGCCAGGTGTGGTGCTATGTACCTGTGGTCCCAGCTCCTCTGGAAGCTGATGGGGGAAGATGGCTTGAGTCTGGGAGTTTGAGGCTGCAGTGGACCGTGATCACGCCACCATACTCCAGCCTGGGTGACAGAGCAAGACCTTGTCTCCAAAAAATTAAATAAATAAGCAAACAAAAATAAAGTGTATATCATTTTGCAGTATATTGTCTTGCATACAGTAAGTGTTCAATAAATATTTACTAATTTCTTCAAAAAATTACTTGAATCAGACATTTATATGCATTCAGACCATTTTCCGTGATCCCAGCATTTCTTTTCTTTTGTAGGGCTGATATGTTGACCCCTGGCTCTTTAAGATTTCCACTGCTCCAATATACCTGAATCTCCCCAACCTCTTCAGTATGTCTAGAATGAGTGAATGAACTGATCTTTTTTGCTCTCTCTGCTTTTCATTATCCCCTTTTATCCAGGTCTCCCTTCTCTGTGTGTAAGTCCCTCACAGTTCTGATTTCAAATCAGCAAGTGAATAGAGAAATAGTTACTAACCAAAAGCTTTCTAACTGTAATGTGCCATGTCAGGCATGATGATGAACCAGCTCTATTATGTATAGTACATACAAGACATTGGAAGACAGAGACCACAAATTTTAATTCGATGATTCTCAATCATAGTTAAATTACAGTCAAGAAATATATAGGTTGTATTTTTTATGATAAATGTTACTTCCCCAACAGTCATTTAAAACTAGGGAAGGAGGAAAGGAAGGAAGAAAGGAAGAAGGAAGGGTAAGAAGGAAGGAAGGGAAGGGAAGAGAGGGGAGGGAAAAGTGGTGGCTACAGTTTTGACTTTTTAAAAATCTTGAGAGTTTACTAACCCTGCTACTCTGACTGGCAAGTTGAGAGACGGTGACAGGACTTTATAGCCTATATATGACAAAACATCACTAAATCAGACTAATTTAGGACAGAGAAAGTTAGAATCATCACAGAGGAAAATTATAGCATATAAAGAAATGCAGCCTTTTAATATTTTTGCTTATACTGTATCTCCAATTAAATGTTTACTAAGTGTTACAAAGTATAGGTCCTGAAGGGTGGGCCTCCGTTTAATGAGTAGTTAAGAGTCATTTTAATCAGCAGGTTGTTTGTAAACATATGAACAAGTATAAATTATTTTCAGTGGGTTAAATATTTTTGCTGAATTATTTTCCCCTGAATTTCTGCTTGGTAAGCTTTTTGCCGTAGCCTAGCCCAACTAAACTGCAGCCTGGTCTAGGTTACATAAGGACATGTGATTTGAGCTTGAACCCTAGCCTTTTACATTTGCTAAGGCCCAGACTTCCAGGCTTGCAGGGAGAATGTCAGGCTGGCTTCCCCCTGTTGTCAGCCTTATGCAGTCACATTCCACCTTCTTGTGAGTTCTTGTTGCTCGTGGGAAATGCCAATGTCCTATTTTTAGAAGAGCAACCCTCAAACTGGTACCCTTTGAAAGGACTTTGAAATGCAGGAACTCTCATTCTCGGGTTTATAGTTTGCAATTTCTTAGTCACACGTCTCCAATACTGTCTCCTAGGGAAGCCTTCCCCAAGTCTCAGTTACACTCCCCTTTTCTGCTCCTCTCTCCTCCTACCTGTGCCCTTAGCCCTTGCTCTCTTCTTTTATTTGGTGTCCTTCTCTGGACTGTAGGTTCTTTGAATACTGAGACCTTCCAGTTATTCTTTCTTCTATCCCAAACACCTGGCATAGGGAATGGCATCCTATCTAAGCAAACCACTGGGACCCACTGGATACAGCAGCTTGTCTCTTTCCAGAAGCTGAAGCTGACAACTATCTAGATCCCCTTTGGCCACATAAAGATGGGGGCTGCCTAGCCTCAGGAGGCAAGTCCTGGGGCAGTGTTGTGGGTGGGATGGGCAGGGTGGGGTGGGGAGAATCCATGCTCAGGATTCAGCTCCTGGAGGAATGGGGTGCTGTCTGGAGCATCTGTCTCATGGGAAAGTTTGCTGATCCTGTCTTCCATCGCCCCTTCTTACCGTCCCCTTCGTCTGTCCTCAACTACATTTCTTCCCTCTTACCCAACCTGAAAAAGAGAGTTTTAAGTTAATAACGGTCTCTTCAGAGTGTTTAAAAATGATGGACAAACTTAAATGTGAAACTATAAAACTTCTAGAAAAGTCGTAAGAGAGAGGACTTAGGACTGGGTGAAGACCTGTTAGACTTGATGCCAGAAACAAGATCCATAAGAGGAAAAAAGCTGCTAAATTAGAACACATCAAAATCAGCCTTTGCTCTGGGAAACAGCCGGCTGAAGCGATGAAAAAACAACTGGTTTTTTTTCAAACTGCATTTGCAAACCGCATATTCAACAAAGTCCTTGTATATAGATATATAAAGATCTCTCAAAACTCACTAGTTAAAAACATCTGATTAGAAACTGGACAAAAGACACACACAGCTCATCAAAGGGGGCATACAGGTGGCAAGTAAGCCCATGAAAAGCTGTACAACATCATTAGCTATTGAAGAAAGGCATATTATTAATAAAACCATAAGGTATCATCACATACCTATCAGAATGGCCAGAGTGAAAAAATAGTGAAAACGTCATATGTTGACAAGGATGCAAAGAAACTGGATCACTCCTACATTGGTGGTAGGAATGTAAAACCAGACAGCCACACTGGAAAACAGTTCGGTAGTTCCTTTCAAAACTGAAAATACGGCCAGGTGAGGTGACTCATGCCTGTAATCCCCGCACTTTGGGAGGCCGAGGCGGGCAGATCACGAAGTCGAGAGGTCAAGACCATCCCGGCCAACAGGGTGAAACCACGTCTCTACTGGAATACAAAAATTAGCTGGGCGTGGTGGCACGTGCCTGTAATCCCAGCTACTCAGGAGGCTGAGGCAGGAGAATCACTTGAACCCAGGAGGTAGAGGTTGCAGTGAGCCGAAATCACGCCACTGTACTCTAGCCTGGTAACAGAGCGAGACTCCATCTCAAAAAAAAAACACAAAAAAACAAACTAAAAATGGATTTACCATACAACTTATCATTTCAATTCTTAAGCATTTATTCCAGAGAAATGAAGAGTTATTTTCACATGGGGATTTGTACACGAACATTCATAACAGTTTCATGGTTTTTGTATAATTTTTTTTGTTATTTTATTTATTTTTATTTTTAGACACAAGGTCTCTCTCTGTCACTGAAGCTGCAAACTACCACACCCTGCTAATTTGGTGTTTGTTTGTTTTTGTTTTTGTTTTTTGAGACAAGAGTCTCACTCTGTCAGCAGGCTGGAGTGCAGTGGCACAATCACAGCTCACTGCAGCCTCAACGTCCTGGGTTCAGGGATCCTCCCACCTGAGCCTCCCCAGTAGCTGGGACTACAGGCAATTTTGTGCTATTTTAGGCACCAGTTCCTTGCTGCATTCAGGATATCAGAGAAATGAATTTGGCTTTGTCAGAATGTTTCCAAACAGTCCAGAGACAGGAAGCCCCACCCTTAAAAAACACACTCTCACAACCATATCCTTAAGCTGAGCTGGGATTTTGTATGTTTTTTAATGTGCCCAGCTTTTATAAAACTTTGATTTTCATATAACGTGTACTCCGTTATGGAAATATTAATCACATTTAAAATTACACGCATTTAAAATTAGAGCTTTTCATGGAAACACAGGATTAATACATAGCTTTATAGTAACCATTATAAGACCTACGAATAACCACATTCCACACTGGCCTCATAGTCAGGAAAGAAAAAAATCTTCAGCTTTTAACTTAGATCACTGAAAGGTATAGCTATAAAGGATCTTGGAATTCATCCAGCCCACTTCTCCTGGTCCCAAACAAGCCCCTCTCATCACCCCTCCCCCATTCTGCAGATGAGGAAACTTCATTCCAAAAGACCTTTTCCAGATTATTTCCATTAAGTTCTTTCTGATGCCTTCACCATATGTGTCCACAGTTTGTTAAGAGAACATGATTTTATTATTAGGTAGAATGATAATGAATTCATTGGCTTTTCCTCAGCTCTTTGTGTTGCCTTTTCAGAAAGACAAAACAGGACAAAACAGGAGCAAGAGAGCAGAAGTGCTCCCCAAAGTGCGGAGTCCTGTGGGGTCCTGGTTTCTGCCGGGTTTTGCTGCACTTTAAGCTCAGCCAGGAGTTTTCATTTGTCCCCTTCAAGTTTAGCTTCACAAATAACGAAGCTCCCACCAGTTTTTCTTAGCTTTTAAAGTCCATTCTTTCCGTTCGCCATATTTAATTATCATTTTGTGTCATTAACCTTACTGAAAAATGTTAACTAACTTTAAAGCCACAGTTCAAAAAGGTATTTGATACATTTACTGAGTAGTAGTTTGCTACTGCAAAATAGTATAAAACATCCTCATGCTGGTGCAATGGCTCACACCTGTAATCCCAGCACTTTGGGAGGCCAAGGCAGGTGAATCACCTGATTTTGGGAGTTTGAGACTAGCCTGACCAACATGGAGAAACCTCGTCTCTACTAAAATTACAAAAATTAGCCGGGCGTGGTGGCACATACCTGTAATCCCAGCTACTTGGGAGGCTGAGGCAGGAGAATCGCTTAAACTCGGGAGGTGGAGGTTGTGGTGAGCCAAGATCACACCACTGTACTTCAGCCTGGGCAACAAGAGCGAAACTCCATCTGAACAATAATAATAATAATAATTTCCATGTAGGCCAGGTGCAGTGGTTCATGCCTATAATCCTAGCACTTTAGGAAGCCAAGGCAGGCAGATCACCTGAGGTCAGGAGTTCAAGACTAGCCTGGCCAACATGGCCAAATCCCATCTCTACTGAAAATACAAATATTAGCCAGCTGTGGTGGTGTGCACCTGTAATTCCAGTTACTTGGGAGGCTGAGACACAAGAATCACTTGAACCTAGGAGGGAGAGGTTGCAGTGAGCCGAGAGTGTACCAGTGCACTCCAGCCTGGGTGACAGAGCGAGACTCTGTCTCAAGACAACAAAAAATTTTCCAAGTAAATAGCTACTATGATGGAGAAATATTTAACTACTTGAATTTTTCTTTTACAAGTACAATATTTTGTTAATGATACTAAGATTAACTATATGGCCCTTATATTATTATAAATTATGTGATTCTGCTAAATTGATCAGATTAACTTGAGTTGTTTTTTTTTTTTTTTTTGAGACGGAGTTTCGCTCTTGTTACCCAGGCTGGAGTG
>NW_016107334.1:11444680-11451693 GCF_001604975.1 Cebus imitator
CGCCACCATGCCCAGCTAATTTTTTGTAGTTTTAGTAGAGACGGGGTTTCACCATGTTGACCAGGATGGTCTCGATCTCTTGACCTCGTGATCCACCTGCCTCAGCCTCCCACAGTGCTGGGATTACAGGCTTGAGCCACCGCGCCCGGCCAACTTGAGTTTTTTAAGGTGAAAATATTTTGATATTTTCTTTTAGTAAAAAATACCTCTACTAGAAAACCCACATGTACCTCCATGGCTTCTCTATAGAATTTTTGTGTGTGGCACTCTAAATATTCCCTCATTAATCCTTATACCTGTATCAAACATTTGCAAGCAAAAACCGTTGGTAAGGAGGAAACATGATTTGTTCTCAGAGTACATGGAGTGGGACCTGCTTTGCTGGAAAGTGTGCCAGCCAAGTTCATTGGTGCTAGGGTGGCCCAATGTGGCTCTTAGAGGAGGAAAGGCTAGGTGGCCTCTCACGGGGATGTGTGCTCACTCCATGCACTGTCTACACGCACTGGCCACTTGGGTTACAGAATTGTGTCAGGGGAGAAAGGCTGGGCTGCCTGCCAGCAATCTCAAAGACAGTTTCTGTAGTATCTGGTCATAGTTGATGAGAGGCAGAGCCAGACCTTTTCGGTCTTCCATGGACAAAAAGTTCTACATAGTTTATCTTCCCATACCTGCCTCTATCAGTGGAGTAACTACTTGGTTTTAGAGCACTTCATATATACAAAAGGAAGTAGTCTACCTAAGCCTTCCATTGCCTTTAGACAGTTTCCATATATACCATATTCTAGTTACATGGAATTCCCATTCAGACACCCTTACTGAGTACATGCCATGTCCCTCACAGTGCTAAGAAGCTAAGACAGTCTTCTGCATATGTGTATAGTACTTCTATAGGTTTATCCTTGTGTATCAGTCATTTTCATGTAGTGAACCACCTCAGTATTTAGCTTATTAAAAAACAATCATGATTCTGTGGGTCGCCAAATCTGGCTCAGACAGCTAGACTTGCCTGGGCTTAGTCTGCAGATGCAGTCAGTCTGTGGCTTGACTGGGGCTGTGTGGTCTAGAATTCCCTCACTCGTAAGTCTACAGGTTGGCGGACCCTCAGCCAGGGTCTCTCATTTCCTTTCCACGTGACCTCTCCAGCAGGCTAGTCTGGGCTTCTCCTCTATAGTCACAGGGCTCTCAGTAGCACGGGAGGGCAAGCCCCAATGCTCTAGTGCTTTTCAAGACTCTGCTTGTGTCATGTTTACCCTTTAAATAAAGCAGTTCTCACTGCTGACCAGATCCAAGGGATGGAAGGAAGGACTCCATCTCCTGATGAGAAGAGCCACAGTGGCACATCCAAACAGGGACAGGAGTAATTTATGACAATTATTTACAATCTACCTATTTTCGCTGACAGAAATATTTCAATTTTCATATCATTGTTGATTTGCATGATAGAAAACTCAAATGTACACCAACATTTAAATATACCCCAAAGAAAGATGAAAAATACAGTAAACCCTCCATGTGCTTATTGCCTGATTCACCAATTTTCAATATTTTGCTACATTTGCCTCCTCTATTTTATATATTTCTCTTTGCCAAAGTATTTAAAAGCAAATCCCAAACATGTCATTTCAACTCTAAATATTTCAATATGTATCTCCTAAAAAAGGGGTCCCTTCCTTATGTAGCCATGATGCCATTGTCACATCTAGGTACCATCTAACAGTCCATAATCAGATTTCCAGTTGTCTTTAAAGTGTCATTTTACAATGAGTAGATTTTTTTGTTGTTGTTGAGGTGGAGTTTCACTCTTGTTGCCAGGCGGGAGTGCAATGGTGCGATCTCGACTCACAGCAACCTCTGCCTCCCAGGTTCAGGCAATTCTCCTACCTCAGCCTACTGAGTAGCTGGGATTACAGATGTGCGCCACCACGCCCAACTAATTTTTTGTGTTTTTAGTAGAGATGGGGTTTTTCTATGTTGGTCAGGCTGGTCTAGAACTCTCAACCTCAGGTGATCCACCCGCCTCAGCCTCCCAAAGTGCTGGGATTATAGGCGTGAGCCACTGCGCCTGGCCTACAGTGATTAGATATGAAAAAAATCCACAGCAGTCCCATTTTTCTTTTTTTTTTTTTTAATTACATTGTTTTAAAAATGGGGTCTGTTTTCCTATATGGAACTTCCCATATTTGTCTGTTAAGCTTGCCTTTGGAGTCATTTACTTGCACCTTCATTTCTTCTATTTCTGCTTACGCACATTAGCCCTATAGACTGGATTTCATTCAGGTTTCATTTTTTGGCAGGAATCCTTCATAGATAGTACTGTATGCTTCTAATTGCCTCACATGGGAGACATAAATGTTTGCTTTTCTTGCTTTTAGTGATGCTAAGATTGATCATTTGATCCTTTGATGATCACTGCCTGCATCTATTATTTCATTAAATGGTACAGGATGATGGTTTCCTGTAATTCCTTTCAGATTTATTAAGAAAAACTTTCCTTCAGCAATTAGAGTTATTTGGCTACCTGAAATAAAGTTCATACAAAATATATTCTCCCCTGTTAATTGACAGCTACAGAGTAAGGACTTGGTTCCCAAGTTTTATCCAGGGGTGTTCTGTAGGTTGTTGTTCGTTTCGGGGGCTCTCTTGCTTTCCTGCTCTTTTTTGTTATTATGAATTAATGGGTTTTAGAAATTCAGGGTTTCAGTCAGGTGCCTTCTTTTTCTTTTCTTCCTTTTTTTTTTTTTTTCTGCAGGATCAAATTGTATCATCTTTGGCCAATAAGAGCTACTTACTGTTGGCTTCTGTATCCTTTGGACTCATTGTTCTTTGAGAACTTCCTTGCTTTCTGGCCCAGAATGTCCCAAGATTATCAGCTGTTCCTGGCTGGAGATTACAATATGGACATCAGGAGTGCTCCTTGCCACTGAGCTTCCATTACTACCAGTCCTTTTCAATGTCCAGAACTGGGAATTATATTTAAAAAAAAAAAGTTATACTGAATTTTTCAACTTAAACTAGAATTGCAAAATTTTTACTTAACTTTTTAGATTTTATATTTGTTTCTCTTTTCTCTTAAACAGAAAATCTTGGTTTTTAACAACATTAACATATATTAATATATGTTAGTGTAATCATATGTAATATTAGCATTATTATACACTAATATATAATAATGTTAATATTACTTTATAATTCTTATATATTTATATGTAACTTCAAAACTATTATGTGCATAGTATGGTAATATTCATATAAATTGATGTGTGTTAATGCTAATATACGTAAAACATACTAATATATATTACGTCATATATTAGACAATATATCATATATATTATACAGTTATAAATATTATCCTGACATGTAATTACATATTAGATGATACACTAATGAATATGTAACAGTTTTATATTAGTTAATGTACACATACACATATATAGAGCAGTTTCAAAGTAATAATGCTAATATTATTACTAAAAGACTACTGAATTAAATTTAAGATTTTTTTACAATGCTGTTTTCATTAGAATATGCTAGTGTCATTGGAAATCTTTTCTCTATATAGTTAGGTCACTGATTTCATGTATATTAATTTTCTTGCTTCAATTTGTTTTCAGCTTTTAGAGACTGCTTTTTTCTTTTTTCATTTCATCGTATATTTTTAAAATGAAGATATTTTTGCTTCCAGAGCCAAAGTGGTTTATAGGGCATGTCTAGAAAAGTCTCATATCATTGCTACCCTCTGTCTGCTCTATAAGTAACCATTATTACTTGTTCTTAGTTTTCCTTCCAGTGTTTCTTTTTACAGATGTGTATTTATTCTCCTTTAAAACTTATTTTAAAAATTAAAAATACACTTATCTCTTCTTAAATGCAGTGTTTTACAAAGTTCTAACTTCTCTGTATTGTACATTTATTTGTTTTAAAAGACTTATTATGAAGGTTTTATAACATACACATTGTAAGAAAAATGCAAACATTATACTTTGGGGGAGTCTTCTGCTTCTTTTAAGAAACGTATCACTTTTTTTTATGCAATAAATTTGGCACTCCCTGCCATCTTGGGAGGACAGTCTCTAATCTAAAGAGATATAAATTTCTTCTACTCTCCACTTAGTGTTTGAGGCTCAGAAAATGCCTCACAAAAGTTCCTTCACAAAGATGAGTAAGAGGAAAAAAGTTTCTTAAACTGAATCAGAAATGTGGAACTCCACGTGGACCCCTCTGTGACTCTGGATTTCTGCTCTGCTTCCTCCAGGCACCCTCACACACCTAAGCTTATGAAAGTCCAGAGGCTCAAAAATAACATGTCCAAAATAGTGTTCACAAGATTTGGCAAGTAGGAGACATTGGCAAAATTGGAAGCATGTAAGATAAATTAAAGAGTTTAGGCAGAACTTGATGTAATTTAATTATCCTGCACCCATGTTAATCTTTTAGTTTTTAACAAATGTCCCATAGTTATGCAAGATATTAACATTAGGGGAAGTCAGGTGAAGGGTGTACAGGAACTCTCTGTACTATCTTTGCAACTTTTTTGTAAAACTAAACTGATTCTGAAATAAAATGTACTCAACACACACACATAGAGCTGACCAAGAGCCAAGACTTAGAATTCGGGCCCAGTGTGGTGGCTCATGCCTGTAATCCCAACACTTTGGGAGGCCAAGGTGGGCAGATGAGTTGAGGTCAGGAGTTCAAGACCAGCCTGGCTAACATGGTGAAACCCCGTCTCTACTAAAAATACAAAAATTAGCTGGGTGTGGTGGTGTGCGCCTGTAGTTCCAGCTACTCCGGAGGTTGAGGCAGGAGAATCACTTGAACCTGCGAGGTGGAGGTTGCCATGAGGAGATCGCGCCACTGCACTCAAGCCTGGTGACAGAGCTAGACTCCGTCTCAAACAAATAAACAAAAAACCACACACACACAAAACCATACATTCTTATATTCTCTCCTTTGCTGTCTCTCTCTCTTTCTACACACACACACGTGCGCACACACGCACACACACGTGCGCACACACACGCACACACACACACACAAAATGTAAATAAATGCACAGAAAGTGATCTGGAAATATACTCTCTAGTTAGGCTTAGATCATAGTATTCCTGGGTAATTATAGGAATGGGAATGCAGTGGATGTTGTTTTGTTGGACTTTAAAAAATATATCAATTGCATCAATCTTTTACAGAAGGAATGTATGCCGGTATTACTTGTGAAATTAAAGTGGGGAGGGGGAAGAATGCCAAAAGACCTGGGCGTGCATTCACAACAGAAAGACCTAGTTGTAGCAGACGGCTCTTGAGAAGCTTGTCACAAGCTGACAAGCTTGTGTATCTGCAGGAAGAGGTGGACTCAGAGCTGCCTCTGTAAGCTAGGGGTCCTTTGCTTCAAAGGTAGGAAAAAAGTGTCATTAAAGGTGCACATAAAGCTTTTTTTTACTTCCAAGGTTTCCATCCTGACTTGTCGTGTTTTTTATGCACTATTTCATGTTCAGAGTAAAGAAAAATTAAAAATGTGAATTTTCAGCATGAATTTTACTGTTTATATTGCACAACACCAGTTTTAAATATAAATTTCAGAATATTTAACTCATGAGGAGTCACTGAAATTTCACAGTCTATGTTTTGTGGCTTGTCCCTGGAGGATGCCTCAAGCTGGCTGCAAGAGACTGAACACGGCCAGACTCTGGAAGGCTGGAAGGAGGAAGAGAGGATCCCATCCCCAGGCAGGGAACACGCTGGCCCTGGGGCCTTAGGGGATTGGAGGTGGGTAATCAGAGCAAGTATAGGCCCTCCATAGGGCCCTGGGGTTCCACTAATGTGTGCTGGGCCTGATAGCTTGCTGTGATGACATTCATTCAAACCTCCTGACCTAAATGCCCTGCTGGGGACAGGGTCTGGGAACTTTGAGCCATGGGCCTATTGTTCCAACCCACAGCAGATGGCAACCACAAAGGATCCTTAAGCCTTCATGACTGGATCTAGGATCTGGGTTGGGCTAGAGGCTCACTCCCACCAAGACGTGGCCTCCCGCCAGGCAGCCACCAGACAGAAAGTGATCCTGCTTGTCTGGGGCTTTTGTGCATTCAAGGCGCTGTGGGTATGCATACTCAAACCCACCCTCTGCTTGGATCCCTTTTGGCTCAGGCAGTGGAGCAAGGAGGGAGACAACCAGCAGGGTTATCGAGAGCTATGAGAGCAGGCAGCTCAGATACCCTCCTAGGAGGTATCAGGACCCTGTGAGAGCAGAGGTTCCAGTATCCCAGTGTATGCCTCATTTTCCCATTGTCCTTCACTTACAAAACCAAAATCCAAAACGAAAGTCCTTAAGATTCAAGACAGCAACCACATTAAACCCCAACTGCAAGCCCTCTGCACTGGGGTCTTGTACACCTGCAGTAGTGCACACCTTGGTAGGCAGCCTGGGGAGCACTGACTGTGTTTAAGAGAAACACTAGAGGAAACTTGAATTCTCAGAGGTAGAATTCATTAGCTAATGACAGGATGAAGATGACAGAGAAAGAGGACACAACTGAGAGGGTCAGCCCCCCCAGATGGGATGCGCAACCCTTTGCGGGTTATGGAGAGGAAAAGCAGATGCTTTTCCTGGCGGGAAGGAAAGGGAGTTTCTACTCCTTAATGTCTGTTTTCTCTATGGATTATGAGAGGGGGTTGTTTTGCCTGGGCTGGGGAGGGGGTCTTAAAGGAATCATGGGAGAGTATAGATCAGAGTGGAGGAGCTATGAAGAATGGAGGACAAACCGCTCAGAGATGAGCCAGAGGCCTGTGTGCCAGACTGCCTGGATTCCATAGCCATGGGTTTATGGAGCAGCTGATCTGCCTGGTTGTGCAATATTTGGGACCCTGAAAAAAAGAAAGCTCCACCTTGCCCTAGTCAGTGGGAAGGGTGGCCCCAAAGGAGGAATTCTTTTGAGAAATACCTTTATGTATTTTGAAGTGAATTAAAAAAGACTTGTTTTTTAGTGTTTATGTGTTCTCTCTCTCTCTCT
>NW_016107334.1:11452119-11456821 GCF_001604975.1 Cebus imitator
CATGTTGACCAGGATGGTCTCGATCTCTTGACCTCGTGATCCACCCGCCTCGGCCTCCCAAAGTGCTGGGATTACAGGCTTGATCCACCGTGCCCGGCCTAATTTTTGTATTTTTAGTAGAGATGGGGTTTCACCATGTTGGTCAGGCTGGTCTCGTACTCCTGACCTTGTGATCCACCTGCCTTGGCCTCCCTAAGTGTTGCGATTACAGGCATAAGCCACTGCGCCTGCCCTCTTTAAAAAAAAAAAAATGAAATGGCGTTGATAATAGCTTTCTTGTTGTATTTCTAAATTGCGGTAACATGTACATAATATAAATTTGCCATTTTAATTATCTTTACATATACAGTTAATAATGTTTGTTTTAAAATGTTTTTACAAGATTAAAAAGTTGGTACTCCTATATTACACCTCTAATATGTTTTTAAAATTTTTACTGGTCTATGAAATTTAGAAACATTATGAGCCTTAAAAGACATTTTCCCCCATTTAACATTGTTATATGACTTTGTTGGCAGAGGAAACGCTGTAACAATTTGTAAAATCCTTAATGATATGGCATAGGAGTGAGATCAGGATTAATTTTTGTTGTTATAATGTCTTGATAAAGTGCTTCTCCTTCTAGTGTTTTGTATAGATTCTCTTCTGTGACATTATCGAGATTGCCTCGTGCTGTACTACCATGAATAAATACTTCCTCTTTGCATGTCAAGCATAAACTCACAGTTCATATAAAAATAACATAAATATGCTTTCCTAAGGATCTTTTTTTGAATTAAAACCATAAATATACACATATATAAATTAGGTGTGTATACAGTTATTTGGTCAAGGCTGTTTTATTAAGTAGTTCTATCTAAAACATATAAAGATTTTGCATACATAATGCTTTTTTCATTCTGAGCCGCAGACACCAAAAATCCCACAGGAAGTTGTCTTTGTAAGTGTTGTGGTTTTTCAGTTTCCTGTTCAGTTGCAGAGATGATCAGAAATAAGATAAATCTGTACAATCGGAAGAGATTCATGGTTCAACATTATTGTAACTCTGAATGAGAATCCCTAGTTAACTTGTATTTCTTCCCATATTTATCTAGAGGAGCTATGATGGCTTGCGTGTGGAAGCATAAAAGTCAGAAAATACTTTTTTGGTGTTCCATGGGTAAACTCTTTAATTGTTAAAGGGGCGATTCTTTCAGATTATGTTTTATGCTTTCCACTTGTTATCAAAACATCTACCCAAAAAATAAACTGTAGGAATAGAGCTTTGTTCTTAATTGGCAACAGTGTTTTACCTTTATTTTAAAAATGATAAAAACCTCCCCTTGGTTATTTAGAGAAAAGAACATACTTTATTATGCCGTTTAGATATTAAAAATACCATTGAAAAATTTTAAAGCAATACTATTATTGACTGAAATACTTTGTTAATATAATTTTTAAAGAATAGTATTCTCAAGACGAAATATTTTTGCTTGATTTCATTTCTTAAACCATGGCAAATCAGATGTATAACTATTTGTAATTGGTGAGCAATGTAGCATTTAAATTATACATTGGGCAACTTGTAAAAGTGACAAATGAGGAAAAGTGAAAAATGTCAGTGCGTCTGTAGATACTGTCTCTAGATTTAGGTACTATTAAAGACACCACACCTAGTTCTAGGCAGGTTATGCCACTGAATATCTTCTTAAATGGTGAAGATAATGTGAAAGGTCTTTAATCACCACCTTATAAAATTAAAAATACCTCCCAGGCCTTTTTACATGGTGTTTGCACAAGAGGAAATTTAATCACAATGTCAATTTTTAAAATTTGTTTTGAATGGGGTCTCACTGTTTCCCAGGCTGGTCTTAAGCTCCTGGCCTCAAGGGATTCTTTGGCCTTGGACTCCCAAAATGCTGGGATGATGATGATGATGATGATGATGATGATTTGAGATAGAGTTTTGCTATTGTTGCCCAGGCTGGAATGCAGTGGTGTGATCTTGCCTCACTGCAACCTCCACCTCCGAGGTTCAAGCGATTCTCCTGCCTCAGTCTTCCAAATAGCTGGGATTACAGGCACCTGCTACCATTCCTGGCTACTTTTATATTTTTAGTAGAGACGGGGTTTCACCATGTTGGCCAGGCTGGTTTTGAACTCCTGTCCTGAAGCAATCTGTCTGCCTTGGCCTCCCAAAGTGTTAGGATTACAGGCATGAGCCACCACACCCGGCCCCAGGTGCTGGGATTTTAAGTGTGAGCTACTACTACATCTAGCCACAATTCTTAAAAGAATAAATAATACTTTGTCCAAAAGCAAAACAATTACAATATGACTTTAAAACAAAAATGACTTCAACATTTTTATGAAGAAAAAAAGGAATAAGAGTTTGATTTGCAGAAGGCTCTTTTCTAGTTCAGATAGCTTTGGGTTGCAAGATGTGTCGTACTTTACGCCGAAGCCTTAATTGATATACATGTATCTTATACAGATATTTCGTTGTTAAATTTGTTCTTTTCATACAGTTGAATTCTAAAGAGAAAACCATTGTCTAAAACCTGATGTTTATGCTTTCTCCCATTTCTTCTGTGCCCATTGTGGTACTATACCCGGTGTTATCATTGATGTTACTAAGAATTTCTGGCATTTTTGAAGACCTTTACAAGTGTAGATCAGGGAGGCTAGGAATGGCTTCTTACCATGTTCCTTAGTGTTTAGCAAAGCCGTCAGCATTATGGGAAGTTTGTGTAGTGGCTGATTAAACTGGACCATGGACTGAACGTGTTTATACCCTTTTCTGCCCAATTTTGAGTTGGAGGGACAGCGTTTAGAATGCAGGGCAGCTTGACCGGTTCAGTCAACAAGAACTTCAGCAATCTTGATGGCCAAAAATAAATTTTTAAGATTCCTGTCTAGATGGGCGGGAAAGAGACTTTGGATATACCTTGGGGCCTAATGTGGGGTGTGGGCCGAGATGTCACAGGTCTCTGGGGTGTTTCTCAGGCTGCTCCCTCCGGGTGCCCATGACCTCATCACCAGTTTCAGCCTTGGCAGTCGGCACGGGTGAACGAGAGCAATGCTTCTGACCCTGCTGGAGCTCCTCGGAGAAGAAAGCCATGACGCGCCTTGCAGAAAACGCGTTCCGCCTTCCGTGGAAACAACGCCCAGGCACGCGGTGACAGCCGTGACCATGCCGTTTGCAGTAAAGGAAACAACTGCCCGGTATCGGCTCTGCCGGCCTTCCCAGTCGCACTCATGCGTGGGGCTCAGGCGTGGTTTGTCGAGGAGCAAGTGGACAGGTCTCTTTAGGAGAGCTTTGGTGCACAGGGGCTTTCTCCTGGGGGGCGAATTTTGCCGGACCTTGGATAAAAACAACAGGAAGACTCGCAAGGCAGCGGAAACTGTCTTCCAAGTTACTTGGGTTACGCGGCTTTCCTTCCGCGCTCGGGGTCGGACCCCGGCCGCTCGCCCCGCCCCTTCCCCCGCCGGGGCCCCGCCCCGCCCCGTCGGGCCCCGCCCCCGTCGGGCCGGGCATGCTCAGTGGTCCGGGCCGGCAGGTTTGCGTGGCCGCTGAGTTGCCGGCGCCGGCTCAGCCCGCCGACGCCGCGTTTCTGGGCGGCCGCCGGTTCCCGGGAAGTTACGTGCGGAAGCCGGCTTCTGAGGAGACGCGGGGTGGCCACGGGTGCTGCCGAGGGGCGGGCGAGCGGGCGGGGCCGACGTGGTCCGGCTGCGAGAGCTGCGGGAGGCCGAGCGGGTGGCCGCGCTCGGAGGGAGGCGCCGGTCGGGCGCGCCCCGTGGAGAAGACCCGGGCGGGGCGGGCGCTTCCCGGACTTTTGTCCGAGTTGAATTCCCTCCCCGTGGGCCGGGCCCTTCCGGCCGCCCCCGCCCCTGCCCCGCTCGCTCTCGAGAGATGTTTATTTGGGCTGTGGCGTGAGGAGCGGGCGGGCCGGCGGCGCGGAGTTTAGGGTCCGAGGAGCCTCGCGCGGCGCTGGAGAGAGACAAGATGTCCGCCAGAGCCGCGGCCGCCAAGGTGAGCGCCTCCGCGGCCGCCAGGGCCGCACGGGGCCGAGCGCCGCCGCCCGCCCCTCGGCATCGGGCCCTGGTCCCGCCCTTCCCTCCGGCTTCTGCCGGGGCGGCGGAGTGGGCAGGGCTGGCGCGGCGCCGCGGGCCGCGGGGAGCCCCTCGGGTGGGGGCGGGGGCGGCGGGGGAGGGGGCTGCGGGGCGCCCGCCGCCGTCCCGGGCAGGTGCATCGCTGCGGGCGCCTGTGCCTGGTTGCGGCTCGCCGAGGGCGGGGACGCGCAACAGGTCCCGCGCGAAGAAACTCGGCTCCGGTGAGGGCTCTGCGGCGACCGCGAGCGGGCCCCGGCGGGCCAGGGCTTGGGGTGTCACCTCCAGCTGGCCGGGAGCTGCTTTCTTTGGAGGAGTGGTTGGTCCCCGGCGAAACCCTGTAGTTTCGATCTGATGTCACTCCCTGCGGTATGCGCACGCCAGCGATAAGGCTTTGAGACTGCAGAACACTCAGCTCAGCCTGTGAGGCGTAGTAGGTAGGGTTTTCTTTCATGCTGTATTACTTATTTAAGGTAACTTTGAAAAAAGCCAATCTCTTAACGCTTTTAATAATTTAACTTGAATTAAACTCTCAAAAGTAATACAAAGTATTCCTACGAATGGAGAATAAGTTGAGCTCTTAAAAATTAGTAAAGACCCGTGGGTTCAGCAA
>NW_016107334.1:11456921-11462001 GCF_001604975.1 Cebus imitator
AAAAAAAAAAAAAAAAAGCTAGAATCCTTCTCCCATTTTTGTATATTAATTTTTTTATCATAAAGTAGTACTTGTTATTCCAAACAGAGAAATACAGAAATGTGAAGAGTAAAAATCTCCCCTTTAAAAAGAGAAAATCAATTCATTACTTCAAATAGTATCGAGATACTTGGGCAGGTAGTGGCTTCATGTGTGTATGTTTGTTTGAAATGCTTACTCGTAACATCTGGGAACGGGAATAGTATGCCTCTGCAACTTTTGAACTCTCAGGGAAGCTTGTTTGCTGACTGGAAGAAGCTAGCGGTTACACTTAGTAATGAGTAGAGTCTTTTAAAGGATATAGTATTCTTCGTTTAAGAAAAATTTAATTTGTACCTTTTTGACCTTAAATTGAGAAAGAACAATCTAAAGGTAAAACTCGATCCAGAGATTTAGGAGAAAAGGCAACATTTTGCTTTGGTTTTAAAATAAACTCCCATTATTTGCCTTTTCTGGGGCTTCGAAACTTTCCTAGGAGGAAAGGCTTTGTTTCCATGTTACACAGAACGTCACTTTGTTCCTGAAGTGTGATCTCTGGCACTTGATATGCGAGACAACACACTTTTAAAAGGTTGTTTCAAGTATGGAGAGAAACACGTTTTCAGTGGTTTGCCGAAGTAAGGTGTTTTAGTAGGACTAGTACTTATCCTCTTGAATTACAGTATTGAGATTTGTATGGCATATTGAAAAGCATCGCTGGTTAAATATTGTAGGGACTTTTGCGTTCTAAATATTTACGAGTAAAATGCAAGTTGAAAGCTTATTTTTTAGCATGCTGTATTATGGAGCCACCTCAATTTAAACAGGCCATAAATAAAAAAGTGAAATGAAACAATATTCAGTGAGCTGTTTGCCCAGGTCACATTTAATTTTTGAAGGTGATTAAAATGCTTACTAAGAGCCAGCCTGGAGTCAATACTTTACATATGATGCTTTTGTTTTCCCCACCCTCCTCAGTTAAAAAAAAGCAACAATAATTTTCCAACTTATGTTTGTTTTGTTTTGTTTTAGCATGATAGTTTGGAAAACTGTCTAATAAGCCAGTGCTTTGATTCCGTTTTCTTTGTAATGGTGGAATAGTTTGTCATCCTATGAATATGCCGCTGTTTTGATTATCTTTGCTTTATTGACAGACGTTTGTTTCCGGGATTCTGCTGTTGCAATAGTAGCCTTTTTATATCTGTACACATATATTATTGCATATCAGATTCTTAAAAATGGAATTGCCGAGGCAAAGGGTATGTGCAATTTAAATTCTGATATATACCGGTAAATCTTTCTCTAATAAAACTACCTAGGAATAAATATAACAAATATTAGTGAGCTACTGGAGTCTTAATGAAGGACATAAAGTGAAATCTGAATACATGAGATGAAACAGTATTTTCTGGATGGAGCTAGTCACTCTTGTAGAATTTACTAATTTTCTCAAAGTCAGTGTCTTCTAGTGTGGTGTTGTAGAAAACTTGACATATTGGTAAGAAAACCTATCTGATAAAATGATAGTCATAAAATTTTGGAAAAAGAAGGTCCTGTCAGGAAACTTGTTAGAAATTTAAAGCACCTTGTCAGTTCAGGAAACAGGGAGTCTAGAAACATCTGTGCATTTGTGGGCTTTGGGTAATTATGATCATCAGTATTAATGTGTGTCAGATATTGTTTTAGGTGCTTAATTTATTTAATTTTCAGAGTAAACCTATGAAGTGAACGATTATCTCTACTTTCTGGTGAAGAAATTGAAACAGATACAATAACTTTTAAGTTCACTTAGCCAGCAAGGGTGGAAACTACGAATATGTGGTAAAAATGATATTATAGACTATTGGAGAAAGAATGGGTTGTTCAATACATGGTCCTAGGACTATTGGTTATCCATTTTTAAAAAATGTTTTCTGCCTCATAGCCTAAAAAAATCAAAGGAAATCTAAATGACAATAAACAAAATTACAAAATAGAAGAAGAAAATGTAGGATACTACTTTAATGTATGTATATTTATTTATATATACCTAGATTGAAAATAATTCTGTCTGCATGATACTAAAGAAGTAATAATAAAGTTGGGCATATCACTTGAGGTCAGGAGTTCGAGGCAAGCCTGGCCAACATGGCAAACCTCATCGCTACTAAAAATACAAAAATTAGCTGGGCACAGTAGGGCGTACCTGTAATCCCAGCTACTTGGGAAGCTAAAGCAGGAGAATTGCTTGAACTTGGGAGGCGGAGGTTGCAGTAAACTGAGATTGCTGCGCTGCACTCCAGCCTGGGCGACAAAGTGAAACTCAGTCTCAAGACTAATAAAGGGAAAAGTGTTTTTATATGTGTGATACATATCTGCATTTGCAGTCAGAATTTTATTTATTGGTGTACTTGATATAAGATTATTAGAAAGTTGAAAAAAATTAGGATGGTTCTCTGCCTCACCAAAGAACTGTTTAAATATGTAAGACAGTGGTGTGAATCATTATAAGGAACAGTTTCGTCGTCTGATTCACAAAGTGGCTGAAGGAAGTTTCAGTAGCTTCTGTGTTTTCAACCTGTTTCCCTATGGAGGAAGCAATAAAGTTTTAAGATTGTGGTGTTGTATATGCTTATTAGATTTTGCTGCATACTTAAGTATTTGTTTTTGTTAAGTCTTGGGAATATTAGTATTCCCTGCTGTGGCTATCTGAAATTAAAATGTAGGTTAGTATGAAAATGATTTATATCATTTTTTACTGTTACACCATTGATTTACATGATTCCCAGGAATTGATTTATTTTATCAAGCAGAACACAGTGGGCTTTTTTTTTTTTTAACTTTCAGTTTCAGGGTACATGTGCAGAATGTTCAGGTTTGTTACATAGGTATACATGTGCCATGATTGGTCTGCTGCACCTATCAATCTATCATCTAGGTTTTAAGCCCCGCATGCGTTAGGTATTTGTCCTAAATGCTGTCCTTCCCCTTGTCCCCCACCCTGCAACAGGCCCCAGTCCCTGGTGTGTTGTTCCCTTCCCTGTGTCCATGTGTTCTCATTGTTCAGCCACCAGTTATGAGTAAGAACATTCAGTGTTGGCTTTCTGTTCTGGTGTTAGTTTGTTGAGGACGGTGGCTTCCAGTTTCATCCTTGTCCCTGCAAAGGACATGATCTCATTCTTTTTTATGGCTGCATAGTGTTCCATGGTGTATATATGTACCATGTTTTCTTTATTCAGTCTATCATTAATGGGCATTTGGGTTGGTTCCATGTCTTAGTGTTTACAAATAGTGCTGCAATAAACATGTGTGCATGTGTCTTTATATTAGAATGATTTATATTCCTTTGGGTATATACCCAGCAGTTGGGACTGCTGGGCCAAATGGTATTTCTGGTTCTAGGTCTTTGAGGAATTGCCATACTGTCTTCCACAATGGTTTAACTAATTTACATTTCCACCAACCTTGTAAAAGCGTTCCTGTTTCTCCGCAGCCTTGTCAGCATCTATTATTTCCTGACTTTTTAATAATTGCCGTTCTGACTGGCATGAGATGGTATCTCATTGTAGTTTTGATTTGCATTTCTGTAATGATCGGTAATGATGAGCCTTTTTTCATATGTTTGTTGGCCGAATAAATGCCTCCCTTTTTTTGGATGCATCAATGGCTTCTTTTGAAAAGTGTCTGTTCATATCTTTTGCCCGCTTTTTGATGGGCTTGTGTTTTTCTTGTAAATTTGTTTGTTTCATGTAGATTCTCGATATTAGACCTTTGTCAGATGGGTAGACTGCAAAAATTTTCTCCCATTCTGTAGGTTGCCTGTTTAGTCTGACGAGAGTTTCTTTTGCTGTGCAGAAGCTCTTTAGTTTAATTAGAATCCCATTTGTCAGTTTTAGCTTTTGTTGTTTTCATCATGAAGGCTTTGCCCATGCCTAAGTCCTAAGTGGTATTGCCTAAGTTTTCTTCTAGGGTTTTTATGGTTTTGGGTTTTACATTTAAGTCTTTAATCTTTCTTGAGTTAATTTTTGTATACAGTGGGATTTTCTTGATACCTTAACCTTTTTGAAACCTTAAGAACTGCAGAAAATGGCCAAGCTAATGAATAAATATTAATGACAAAAATCAGTCATTACATACAGGGATTGTTTCGTGAGTGAGTGATGCAGTACAGTCAATATAGTTTTTTTGTTGTTATTTTTGAGACGGAATCTTGCTCTATGGCCCAGACTGGAGTGCAGTGGCACAATCTTGGCTCACTGCAACTTCTGCCTTCTGGGTTCAAGCGATTCTGCCTCAGCCCCCCAAATAGCTGGGACTACAGGCGCGTGCAACCACGCCCAGCTAATTTTTGTATTTTTAGTAGAGACAGGGTGTCCCATATTCACCAGGCTGGTCATGAACTCCTTACCTTGTGATCCGCTTGCCTTGGCTTCCCAAAGTGCTGGGATTATAGGGGTGAGCCACTGAGCCTGGCCACCAATATAGTTTTAATTTTGGTATTTACTGATAAATGCATACTTGCTTCATAGGTTTCAAAAGTAAAAAACTTACTGTGATTTATGAGAAGGCACTGAAGTTTGGCTCCCAACTTTTAATGATCCTCACTGTAGTAATAATTTTTGTGTTAGTGTGTTTGGCATTTTAGACAGTTATGGTTAAGGCTTTAATTTACATAGTTGGCTGATAAGTCTATGTTTTACAACTCTGAAATTTGTTTCGGGACAGCTTCATAAGACAGTTACGTTTCAAATTACAGTGTCCCCCTTCCAGGTTATATATTGGCACAAATTACAGTGTACTATTAATAAGGAAAGACACCAATTGGCCAGGTGCGGTGGCTCGCGCCTGTAATCCCAGCACTTTGGGAGGCTGAGGCGGGCATATCACCTGAGGTTGGGAGTTCAAGACCAGCATGACCAACATGGCAAAACCCTGTCTACTAAAAATACAAAAATTAGCCAGGTGGGGTAGCACATTCTGTAGACCCAGCTACTCAGGAGACTGAGGCAGGAGAATCATTTGAACCCAGGAAGCAGAGGTTGCAGTGAGATTGCACCACTGCACTCCAGCCTGGGCAACAGAG
>NW_016107334.1:11462034-11474074 GCF_001604975.1 Cebus imitator
ATTTGCTAGCAGCTAAATGAGGAGTCTGTGAAAAAAAAAAAAAAAAAAAAGGAAAGACACCTATAAGTAATGAGGTTGAAACCCGTCTGTAGAGCAGTATATGTAGTACTGCTTCCTGTTTGATTTGAAGGAAAATAATTACAGTAGTTCCATTCCCATTTTCTTTCCCCCTCAATCCTGGAAACAAGGTCTGGCTCTGACTTTTACTTGCTCTTTAATCTCCTTTCTATTTAGAGACCAAATGTAAACTTTGTACAGTTCTAAGCATAAAACTCTGTATAAATGTGATAAATCACCATGTTGCAAGGAAAATGTCTTTAAAAATAATTGTTTTGGTGGAAAATTTGGAGATGTAACCCTGTTTCTTGACATACCCCTGATAAAGATAAAAATTCACTTTACTGAAAGACCCCAAGTTCAGCTGTAAATTCATGTGTAGTGCCACCCATCCTGACTGCTCAGTCATTGCTCATTTCAGGCCTGCCTGAAAGCATGCATGTGCTCAGCATTGTGAATGACTGAGTATTGTAGTAGAAGAAGACAAGCTAGTGGAATGAGCACAGTTATTTTTAATTAGTAGAGTTTTGATCATATGTTAAATAAGATAGTTTATGTCTAGATACTCCTGGAATATTTGACTGAAACGTGCTTCGCACCTCTGAATTTTGAAAGCTAATCTTGAAAAACCTTTTTACTGTAACAACTTTAGTCTTTTAGAAAGAAATAGACACTAGGATAGTTTACAGATTTTAAAGTTAATCCTATAAAACTGGTATGTTGCAGTATTTCCTGCATAAGCCAGCACAAAAAATAAGTCTTTGGCTGTCTCTGACCTAGAGTGCTGCTTTATTTATTGATTGTAGCGAAGAGTGGCTTCAGGTTGCTCCTTTATGGGTTAGCCAGGTGCTTTATTTCCATTCCTCTTAAACAGATAAATTCTTAATAATGAGAAGTATGTGGCGAATATGTGGCTAGGGAGTTTTATAGCCTAAAAATTGATGAAAATAAATGGACTCTGAATGATTGCCTGTACTACAAGAACACTGCTTTAGATCATGAGAACACCAATATTACCAAACTTTGTACTGTGTACACCATTTGAAATGTGATAACATGTATCCTGACTGTCATATATGTAGTGTTCAATACTGAATCTCAGGTGGTTCTTACTTTGGGATAGATCAAGAGATAAGGTTTTATTAGTTTGTCTTATGGGTATATTTCAGTTGTATATCAAGAATGACCTAAATGCCTTGTGCTGCCAGAATACTGGGGAGTGAGTTAACTGATGAATGATCTCAATTCTAGTTTATCATGTCCAGAAAGGAGGTAAAACAGAAGCTCATATTACTTTCTGTGGATTTTAATTAGTAACATAAGATTAGTATATACCTGGTTTAACTAAATTTTTTTTGATTTATTGAAATATTTTTTGCTTTTTTTTTTTTTTTTGTACTCTTCTTTTGATTGAAAAGTTCATTTTTCTTCTTGGTTATCTTAGGAATTGTCACTCGTTTGGAATTGTCGCTATCTTAGAGATTATACAACAGTTTCTGATAACTGAATACCACAAGTTAATGTAAGATTAGCTTACTTAATTCAGTATGTAATTTTAAAATTCGGGAGTATTATACCAGTAATGATTAATTCTTTTTGATAGCTTAACAAATATTAAATGCGTACGTTTTGTTTGGGATCCGTATCCTGTTGTTTGGGATCCCTACCCTCTAGAAACTTCCAGTTTTCAACTCCTGTATGCTATAATGATCACCTTGTGAAATGTGTAACTCATTGTTCAAGAAACAAAGGATTTGCATTGTTTACTGTTAAAAATATGAGCAAACTTATGGTCATCCTGTAATAACAGAGCATTCTTGTGTGCTCTTTGTTGGAGGAGGTGGCAGAGTCATTATCTAGAGCCTAGGCTTGCTGTTCAGCAGAGTTTCTATATTTTTCCTTGTTAATATTTTTAAATATTTGTTTGAATTGAATCTGGATACATTCAGTAAATGTTTTCTGCATATGTTTGGTATAAATATCTCAAGAGGGACACATTAAGAATTAAAGAGTAATTGGGCTTAAATACTTAATTCCTTGAATGTACTGACAAGGCAAATGGACACTATACAGTACTAGCTGTTACTGTTTACATTTAGGGTCCAAGAAGCTGCGAAATATGTAACAGTTTGGATTCCTAAATCTGAATTTTACTTTCAACAGATATGTGTTGGTTACCTTGTACCGGTCACTGTTGTAGGTGCTGGAAATAGAGCAGTGAACACATCTGTGTACCGATAAGAGTGTTTTAACAGTGTGGGTAGAGAGCAGCAAATAAAATTCTGTCCATGGTGATAAGTGCTAGAATCCCTAACATGCCTTCTCTGGGTCATATCCTCCCTCCCTCAAAGATTACATGTATCTTGTCTTCTAGGGTTCTCATTTTCAAGTTTTTCTTATAGTTACCACCTAATTCTGCATTCTGAAAGCACTAGTTTTGACTGTGTCTGAACTTTGCACATAGAGAGTCTTCTAGTGTGAATTTTGCCATGTTTCTTTTGCTCAGCATTATGTTTGTAAGGTGATCTATGTTGTGGATAACTGTAGCTCATTAGTTTTCATTCTGTGCTTATACTTCATGGGATTCCATTGTATGAGGACTTTACTATATTGGCTTTGGAAGAGAATGGTTTCAGTTAGACTTTTGCGGCTTTTTGGAGAAAATATTGTATGTATTTGAGGGGCAAGAATTAGGTATTTGCTATTAGACAGTCTTTGGAGTACCAACAGCGGAGTAAAAGGCAGTAAGCTGCTTTTGGTGGTCCTGTGATTATCTTGAAAAATCAAGTTGGTCTTCGTTTTGAGGATATTTTTTTTCTTAAGCTCTTAAATCTGTCATACTAAAGTATGTTTTAGTAGTGAATATTAAAGCATGTTTTGGTAGTAAGATACCCACTTAACTGACTGATCAGACCACCAAAAGCCACAATCAGGAGAAATGCATGAATTTGGCAAAAATGTGTCTGCCTTTCAAAGTATAATTGTAGGAAATTTTTCCTGGTAATGTCATATAAAGGTACTAAGGAAGATTTATTTACTGATTTTTCTAACAATGGTAAATACTGGAGTATTAATACTTACTGGAGTGTTAATACAGAAGTACACTATTTTGATAATGTATCACCTATAAAAATCAAGTCAGTAGCCATGGCAAGTAGGCTTACATTTTAGTTATAAATGTGAGAAATATGTGTCATAACAAACAGTAGCTCCTGACATTGCATGCTGACTCTGTGACAGATAGTGAGCTAAGTGTTTTATGTGCATGACCCCGTTTAATCTTCTCAATTCTGTTGGATACCACGATTATCTGTTTTTACAGGTGAGGGACCTGAGGTTAAATTTACTTGCCTTAAGTAATCATACATCTACTTATATGCTCTATAATTCCTACATTACATCCTTATATGTTTATGTGTTAAAAGAGAGCATCAGGGAGAAGAGTGTGGAATGGTGTTAGGTGAGTCTTAGAATAGTCAAGCAGCATGAATCATGAAAGCTGTAAGAGAGGGCACTGGGCCATCAGAGCACAAGGCAGTTTGTCTAAAGGAAGCAGCTTTTGCTCCGCTCCAGCTGATTGTTGTCTTGGAAGAAGACAGGCCAGATCTCCCAGTTTTTCAAAAGAGGTTGTAAATCTGGATTTTCATGTAAATTACCCTGACTTAAGTCTTGCTAGTTGACTTAGTTTTTTATATCTTTTTATTGTGAAGTATATTACCATGTGTATAAAAGTATGTAAAGCAAATATACATTAATGAATTATTATGAAGTGAACACCCGTGTAAACAGCATTCACCTGTCAGCAGGCCAGCTCCTGCACAGGGAAGTCAAGTAAGCTAAGCACTGAAAAGATTATCATTGACCAACTTTTAGGTTTTACTTACTATGTGAGTTTAGGCTCTGGAATCTGAATCCTGAGTCTGCCACTAAATGGCTGTTTTCTCGTCTGTACACAAAATGCAAATCTGAAAATGCAAACAGGACCCATCTCAGGGTGGTTGTGGGCTCAGCACATACTAAGCTATTATGTTAGCTGTGTCTTCTAAAAACATTTTAAGGGAAGCTCATTTTAATAGAGGAGGCATATAGGAATTTTATTTATGGACAGTGGTTGACCGTAGATTATATAGGATGTTTATTCATTCATTTATTCATTTTGGACAGAGATCAGCCTGTAGGTTAGCAGTTTTCAGCCCAGCAAGATGTTTTGTGATTTCAGAAGAAGGATTCATATATTCATTTATTTATTTATTTCTGGACAGAGATCAGCCTGTAGGTTAGTAGTTTTCAGCCCAGCAAGATGTTTTGTAGTTTCAGAGGAAGGTTCCTTGGGTTCCTGAGACACTTTGGAAAATTGTTACAGTGGCATTAAGTAAGAGATACAGTCTTTAGCCTGATGGGTTAGGCAATAAAGATGAAAGACTTCCAAATCCAGGATACCTGGCTCAGTTTGACTATCTACCTAGTATGGTGAATGGTTGATTAGCAAGTAGTTGTATTGAGCTTTGATCTGCTGAGCACCTCAGGTCTTTCTACTTGTTTTATCTGTACTTTCAACCATTTATATTCTCCCTTCCCCTACCCATCCCCAGTAATCCTCCCTCCCTCTGGATTCCTGTAATAGCCTCCTAAGTAGTGTCATACCTCCCTCTTCCCCTTACAATCTGTTTTTCTGAAATAATCTTTTCAAAATCCAAGTTTGATTAGTTCCTCCCCCACCTCCCCGCCAACAACACATACATAGAAACACTCATCCTAAAATTCCTAGGCTGCTTAATTACCTTTAGAGGAAAAGATCAAATTCTTAATATAGTCAGTAAGCTCCCAGTGGGTTATTTGGCCCCTGCCTACCCCTTTAGCTTCATCGTGTATCTTTTTCCTTCTTACTCCCTGTTCTGAAAATGTGCTTTCCTCTTTTTAGTTCCTAGCAGGTGTACTTCCTGCCAGCTTTCTCTTTGAGTTCCTCATGGCACTTTTTCCTTCCTTCATAGTACTTACGTAAAACTTGTGATTATATATTTAGTCATGGAGTTTTTGATCATCTGGTTCTCCTGCTAGGCTATAAGCTCCATGAGAACAAAGGTTGTAGTAGTAGTGTCTGGTTATTCGCACAGTTTAACACAGTGTAAACTGTTAGTTTGCTGTGTACTATAGTTTAGCACATAGTAAACTGTCAAACATTATTTGAATGAATGAGAGATGCTCCTTCCTACACCAGGCTCTTGCACATGCTGTTTTTTCTACCAGAAAGCTTCCCACCTCCTCATACACTTCATAGCTATCCCTCATTCTTTTCCTCAAGGACTTTGCCCAGAGCTAAGAAACTAGGTCAAAACTCTGTGCTTTGAACTCTGTGTATCCCTTTTCAGCACTTATGACAACCTGTACTTAGTTCTCTGCTATTATTTGATTAATATCTGATACCCCTGCTAGACAAGAGTTGCCTTTTTAATTCTGTTATTCACTTTCTCGTCATGTTAGACCACCTTAAATTCAGCTTAGAAAGCAGCAGAAGATACTAATCCATCTCCAGGACTGGTCGCATTTTTCTTACTATTCTGAAAGGGGAAGCAGTTGCTGGAATAGCCAACTCATGGAAATATTGCTTAACGTCCTTGCATCATCATGATAGCAGCATTGTTGGTTTGGGTCTTTCCTAAAGCAGTAATTAATTTCTAGTCTCCTCAAGTTACCTTCTTTTATGTGGAAAAATTTCAAACGCATAGAAAAGTGGATGTGGGGACTATAATGAATTCCCATGTTCCTGTCACCCAGTATAGTTATTAATTTATGGTCAGTCTCATTTCATCTATACTTCATTCATTGTGTCCTCCCTTCCCCATTATTTTGAAGCAAATGTCAGATGTCTTCTGTTAATACAGGTTGAACATCCCAAATACGAAATCCTCCAAAATCCATAACTTTTTGAGCACTGACATAATGCCCAAAGAAGATTCTTTTTGGTGCATTTCAGATTTCAGATTTTTGGATTTTACATGTTCAACTGATATAATGCAAATATTAAAAAAAAAACAAACCTGAAATTGGAAACACAACGATTCTAAGCATTTCATAAAAGAGGTAGAATACTCAGCCTGTATTCGAGTATATATCTCTAAAAGATGTCTTTTTTTAAAGAACTATAACTACATTATCATTAGCACACTTATAAACTCCAAATCAAATATTTAGTGTTTTCTAATTGTCTTAAATATTAACTGTCCTTGATAAGGTCTCTTACTGTGATTGTTTAACATTTCCTTTTGGCATATGAGGCCCCCCATTTTTTTTCCTCTTTCCCCTCTTCCTTTGCAGCTTTATTGGTTGAGAAACAGGATTGTTTGTAGAACTTTTCACAGTATGGATTTTGGTGTTTGCTTCCCGGTGGTGATTACAGTGGTGGTTGGTCCACTGTATTTCCTGTAAATTGGTTACCTGGAGCTAGAGCATTTCTTTCTGATAGAAGTACCACATGAGCCATCTGTGTAATATAGCCACACTAAGAAGTTTTTTTAAGGTAAAACTAATTTTAATATTGTATTGAACACATCTATCCAAAATATTACCATTTTAGCATGAAATGATACAAAATTATAGGTGAGATATTTTAAATTACTTTCATATTTACTCTCTGAAGGCTGTTCCATGTATATTTTACATATCATATATGTATATTTTACATATAGCATGTCATATATATCACATATATATTTTGCATATACCATATCTCAATTTGAACTAGCCACATTTTAAGTGCTGAGTAGACCCATGTGGCTGGTGGATACTGTACTGGATAGCACAGATCTAGAGCCTTGATCACATTCAGATTTGATTTTTTGTTTGTTTTTACAGTTCTGCTTCATAAGTGGCATTCAGTCCCAGGGTTTTTTCTGTTGTTTTTGGATGATGTCAGTAGCCATTGATGACCATTGTCTAGGTCCGTTAATTCACTAGGTGTTACAAAATGATGATATTCAATTTTTATGATTCCTTTTTCCTTGGCTAGCTGGAATACCTCTAAGAAAAGAAACTTCCCTTCATCTACTATTTTGATCACCCACTGGTACTGTTTGTATAGGAAAGGAAGAGTAAATATCTTGTTCTTTCCCTGTACGTACCAGTTTCTCAAAATAATGAGTTCTGCTAGCACTTACCATTTTTAAAAATCACTATGAGCATAGGGATGGATAGAAGCATATTTGATTTGTTTTAATCCATTGCGGTCAAATTACTTGTAGTTCTTACTGTCAAGGTACTTTATATTGAATTTTTAAATAACATTACATTAAACAAATCACAGGTATACAGAGATTGATGAATTTTGAAAGTGAATACGACTGTTTACCCACAGTTCAGGTGAAGGAAGAACATTTACTAGTGTCCCAGAAGCTCCCCTACCTTCATCCCTTCCAGTTACCATGTATACAGATGTTACCCTGTTCGACTTCTAACAGTGTGTGTAGATCACTTTTGCTGTTTTTTTTTTTTAATGTTTTTGTTTTGAAACAGTCTGTCTCTGTCACCCAGGCTGGTAGAGTGCTGTGGTGCAATCTCCACCACCTGGGTTCAAGTGATTCTTGTGCCTTAGCCTCCCAAGTAGCTAGGATTACAGGCATGTGCTCCCAGGCCAGCTAATTTGACTGGGTTTCACCATGTTGGCCAAGCTGGTCTTGAACACCTGGCCTCAAATGATCTACTCACCTCAGCCTCCCAAAGTGCCGTGATTACAGGTGTGAGCTACCACACCTGCCCACTTTTGCCTGTTTTTTTGTTTTGTAATTCAAATTTGATGTTTACCAGCTTTCATGAATTATAAAATTCATGTGTTTATTGTAGGATATATAAAAATTTAAAATATGCAACTCTGAAGCCTTTTTTTCTGAGTTCATAAATGCGATTTTTTTCCCAAAATCGATATCTTTCTGCATTTTTCTATACCATTAGAACATTTTTCTTTAAACTTTTTATTTTAAACTATTGGGTTTATAGAAATTTAAGCTCTTCTTCCTTCTTTAGTGTGATTACATTCTCCGTTTTTAGTATAGTTATGTTCACTTGTTACTGTTTTTATTGTTTTTGATTCCTCCCCTTTCCCCCATGTCTTTTTTGTTTTAATAGTTTAGTTTTTTGATCTGTGAAGGATAGTATCATGAAACAATACTGTGGTTCTAGGAAAGCGAGTTATACAAAAAGATATGCTCAGAGGAATGTCATTCTCTTCATCCCTGCTATACCATTCCCTCCCTCCTCCTTTCTACCTGAACAAACTGTGAGAGGTCTTTTATGTATCTTCAGCCTCGAGATGATGCTATACCTCAAAATAGTTTCATTTTTGATAACTGGAAAGCACTCTAGATTTTAAGTTTCCAAGAATATTTGTAACTGTCCCTAATGAGATTTTGTCAATGTTTAATGTACACATAATGGTAACTTTCAAGCTGATGTTCTTTCAGTCTTATTTTAGGATAGCTGCTAATAATAACAGCTTCTCTGAGAACTTATGTTTTTAGCACACCTTCAACTTTGATCAACCAAAAAATTACAGGTTCACTATGTCTTTATCTCTAACTCTTTAATAAATTTCCTGATCAAATCCATCTCGTCATTTGTTTCCTAAATTTTAGCCACGGTGTGGGCACAATAATATATTTATAAATTTAACTGGTGTTGAGTAGAGTGGGGTGTTGGATGCTAAATTTAAATTTACTTTTCTATAGTTGCTGCCGTCTTATTTTGATCATTATTTTCATTCTTATGCTTCGTGAATTTCTATCTTGCATTCATGAAATTTGTTGAATCCCTGAATATTCTTAGGATTCTCCTTTGTTTAATTTTACAGTGATCTTTTTTACCACCTTTTGGACATTTCTGTTTTGGGAATTTAAATGACAGCCCTTCAGATCAGTCCAAATAGACATACTTTGCCTTACTTTTTTAACACATATTACTCTTCTCTTTGTACTTCATTCGTGTCACAGTGATCACAATTTGAAATTGTGTAATGAAGGACAGGGGTCATCTATTTTATTCACTAAAACTTATGTTGCACTTCTCCTTAAGTTTCTGGCTCAACCTCACCTCCACAGATGATCTTGCTTTCAGTTTGGATGGAAAAAAGCCAAAAATACCAAAACAGAAACACTTTGGAGTTCAGAAGCAATCAGAAACAGTTCAGTGTAGCAGCTTTGCTCACAGAAGGAACTCAGAGAGGTCCCAGGGTACTCCAACACATTTACTACTTGGTTTTCCTAATGGGGAACTCCCTGTCATAGGAAAGAGTGTTCCTTGCAGATTCATGGAAATTTTATAATTTTATTATGTCAGATAAATGAGGTATATTGATCTCAAATATTGAGGGATCTTAAATTTTGGTGCATTCTCTGTACTGTAAGTAGTGTTTTTTTAGCTCCATTGGTTTTAATCTATCATTATCTGCTCCTTCTCAAATTCCTTTGGTCCTTCCTTTAAAAATACTGGTCATCCACAGGGTCACCTTAGTCCTTGGGTAATTACATCTTTTCCTTTTGACTTCAATAATACTGCCTTATAGACCACTCAAGAGCCATTTTGAACTCTGGCCTCACTTTTCACTTTAACTTTCTAACTGGTTTCCCTTCCTCACATCATTTTCCTATTACAGCCTTCAGAATGAATTCTGATTGTGTAATTTGTTAAATTTCTTTAATGTCTTCCATTTTAGTTTAAAGTCTTGGCATTACATTAGAAAGCCTGTTGTGATCTGGTACCTTTGCAACTTCTCTTCTTTTACTCTCTCCCTGTTTCATAAATTGTACAACTTAGTCATATCAAAGCCAGCATCATGTGTAGCATCACACAGTCTTGCTGACATGCTATTTCTTCTGAAACATCTTTCTCCACTTTTTTCCTGGACATCTTTGAAGCTTAAACTCAAAACGTTGCTTCCTCAGGGAATAGGTCTCTGATCTTCACAGCAGACACAGTCCTTTTGCATCTTCTGTAACAGCTCTTATCGATTTGGTGCAAAAATTACTTATTTTGGTGCAAAAAGCTTTTTATCTTTTGATGCCATTTTAATGGCAAAAGCTGCAATACTTTTGCACCAACCTAAATACCATTTATCTAGTGTTCTCAGCTGCTTCTTTGAGCCCCTAGGGAGGCAGAGGGATCTATTTTTGGCCTCCCCAACACTTACCCTGTCTGATACGTGTTTGTTGATTGAATGAATCAGTGAATCAATGAATAATACATGGATTGTTTTTGAAATTACAGCCATCAGTATAGTAAAATTTAACTGGCTGTGTATTTAGATAATGTTAAGGAGCTCTTATTTGGAGTATACTTTGTATCTTCTCTTTCAGATTTGTTCTTCTCCCAGTTGCAGGCTCCTCCTGTCTTGTCAGTTCTTGTGCTCTCCTATCTTTCCCCATTCAGTAATCAGTCCTAAAGGATAGTGAAACTGCCTAGAACTGGCATCTGAAGTTTTGGCAGGAAGCCCTTCAGAGTTGGTGATCTGAGTAGTGTCTTTGCCAGCTGGAGCTTAGAACAAAGAAACTAAACAAACTCTTGGCAGATTCTGAAATACAGCTTTTTGCTTCTTCAGAAATTGTGATTCTAGTCAGTTGATGCTGACTTAGAAATGTGCGCAGAACTCAGAATCCAGCAACCATGAATTGCAGTTACTTTTGATGCCTGCAGTGCTTCACTAATTATTGAATTTGTAGGCTGTTCATTGGAATTATAGACTAACAGAATTTTGGAGCTAGAAAGGTCTTTTCATTTGATATAATTTCATGCAATTCCCTAATTTTATAGGTGAGGAAAACTAAGATCACGTTTCTAGTTGAGGTACATTTGGGCTCTTGTCTTCTTATGCCTGGTCTAGTTCGTTTCCTGTCTACCAACATCTTTCTGAGTTACTAGGGAGTGGTGTAGTGCTAGAATCACGCTTAGAGGAATAATACTTTATCCCCTTGTTCTCCTACAAGCCTAAATGAGCCTGAGACTGGTAATTTACTAGAAGCTTTTTGTGCAAGTTATGCGATTATCCCTTCTGCATTTTTTTTTTTAAGGTGGAATTTTGCTTTTGTCACCCAGGCTGGAGTGCAATGGTGCGATCTTGGTTCACTGCAACCTTGGTCTCCCAGGTTCAAGTGATTCTCCTGCCACAGCCTCCCAAGTAGCTGGGATCACAGGCCTGTGCCATCACGCTCGGCTAATTTTTGTATTTTTAGTAGAGGCAGGGTTTCACCATGTTGAACTGACTGGTGTCAAATTCCTGACCTCCAGTGATCCACCAGCCTCAGCCTCCCAAATCCTTCTGCATTTTTTAAATGAGAAAAATTACAATTTGATAAGTAGTAGGTGAATGTGAGTAAAAGTGGAAAGAGCTTCCAGTAAAAAAGCGCCAAGGGCTCCCAGTGAAAAGTGAGACTCCTCCCACCTGTTTTTCATTTCTCCACCCCAGAAGCCCTGTGTTTCTTAGGTATTCTTCCAAAGGATCCTCCCCACTTCTCGCTTTTCAAAAGAATCAAAATTCTCAGTCATTAGTGAACATTTTTTTTCTTTATGGAATGCTCATGAAAATAGGGTTAATAAATTTACTGGTACTAAAAATGTTTTATATTAATTTTAACTTTGATTTCTGAATGATTTACTGGAAGGATTTGTTTTCCCCCAGCATTTAATCTAATCACTTTCAAATACATAACAAAATTGAAAGAAGTTTACCATGGATACCTGAATACCAACCACTAAGATTCTATCATTATCATTTTACTCTGTTTGCATTATTACATATTTATGTGTGTGTTCATCTGTGCATTCCTCAGTTCATTCACAACTCTTCATCAGGATTGCCTGATTATATAAACAACCATAGATAGAATTTATTGCTTTTGCCACAGAAGCAAATGAAAGGCTAGAGAATGGAGAGAGATGACATGTTCTATGATTTCTAGGAATATGTATATTTTCTTATTTTCTTTCTTTTTTTTTTTTTTTT
>NW_016107334.1:11474369-11486164 GCF_001604975.1 Cebus imitator
CGCCACCATGCCCAGCTAATTTTTTGTATTTTTAGTAGAGACAGGGTTTCACCATGTTGACCAGGATGGTCTCGATCTCTTGACCTCGTGATCCACCTGCCTCGGCCTCCCACAGTGCTGGGATTACAGGCTTGAGCCACCGCGCCCGGCTGTATTTGATGTTTAACAGAGAAGTTTGTTGAGATATGTACTTTTCCAGTTCCTCCAAAGAAAAACTATATGATTTTAATGTGGAATGGTGAGAGCAATTATATTTTAGTATTTTGGTTTTCCCCCTTGCACAAAGTAAGTTTCTCTTCTTGCACTCCTCCTGGAGACTGTACATTAAGGCCTTAATGTATAGATTCCTTACTAACAGGAGAATAAACTTTTTAAAAATAAGAACAGTAACCCTCTTAAGCATTATTTGATTTTCCTAAAAACCAAGTGAAAAACAGATACAGATGATTCTCAGCTCACTTAGAGCTATGTCCTGATTAAACTCTTCATAAGTTGAAAATATTTTAAGTCAAAAAGGGATTTAATATACCCAGCCTACCCAATGTCATAAGCTTAGCCTTGCCTGCCTTAATCATGCTCAGAACACTTACATTAGTGTATAGTTGGGTAAAGTTATCTAACACAAAAGCTTATTTAGCAATAAAGTGTTAAATATCTCATATAATTTTTTGAATGCTGTAGTGGAAGTGAAAAACAATGATTGTATGGGTACCATTGTAAAGTCAAAAAATCAAGTTGCCCCATCGTAAGTCGAGGGACTGTCTGTATTTGAAATGTCAAATAGGAATGGGATTTGGTGAATGTGGTTTAAAATACATTGCCAGTTTGTTCTGATTGGGAATGGAGAAAAGAAAGCAGGAAGATAAAACACCTGATAGAAAAATGTCACCCACAATCCCTTTACTGTGAAGATGATAAACAGTGTTAACATTTTGTTTATCCTTTCAGCCTTTATTCCCTACTAATGTCTAAACAAAATTAGGATGACGATGTACATGCTGTTTTACAACCTGCTGTCTCCTGAATGTTAAATAAATTATCCCATTTGATTAACATCCTCTTACAAAATGGAAAAGTGTGGGTTCATTAAGACCTTATAGAGGATGATTAACTGTTTCATACCAAAGAGTATGTTATGAAGGAGAGTAAGTGCATGTTATCACATCACTTCCGTTTTGGACTGATGGGACAAGGATGAAAAAGGCAGTAAAGCAATGTCACTGGTTAATGAAATAGATCAAGAAAAGATGAGCTGAGAGCTGTGCAAGCAGTTGTCATTCTTAATATCAGCTGAGATTGGACAAACTGGCAATTATTGCAGATACTTTTATCATGTATACTTCAGTAGGACTGTTGATGTTTAGCTGATTTTGTTGCTTCTCATTGATGGAAGAATTGTTTTTAATGCATTATCCCAGTCAATGTTTGTTTAAAAAAACAAAACCTTTGTTTCCAGTGGAGGTCTCATTAAAGGGACGTTTTGTTGCATTTGATTGGAAGATTGAAACAAAATGCTGGGGAGGTTGGCAGTTCTTATCTATGGGGGTGAACAGAGAGATCCTTTCTCTCTCCTCTCTTATTCATCTGGCAGGAAAGTTAATCTAGTTGCTTTGAATTTAGGGAAGCAGGCTTTCTTTATAGGGACTTACTTTCTAAAATGGCATTAATCTTCAATTAAAGTCACTGTGGGAAAGGAGAAATGGGCCCATGGCACCTTGATAGGCGTATTCTCAGGATGCTTGTAACAATAGTTTATGAGAAAACAGGCCTCACTTATATAATAGGCATTTATAGTAATGGGTGACTAGTGGTTTGAGAATGTCATGCTTAGCCTTCTCCCTTTCTACTCTACCTTTTGATAATGCTGAAGAATCTTTTTAAAATTTACTCATAAATACATTTTAGGAGTCCCAATTTCATAAAACGGTAGCATTCAGAGAGACTGAAATATTTTAAACCTCTAAGAATAATTAACCCCATATAAAAGTTATTTTGAATTATTTACTGCTAATTCCTTAGATAAGCTTTTCTAAACTGTGGTCCAAGGGTTACATGTGGCCCAACACAAATTCGTAAATTTTCTCAAAATATTACGAGGTTTTTTTTTTTTGCTTTTTTTTTTTTTTAAGCTTATCGGCTTTCATTGGTGTTAGTGTATTTTATGTGTGGCCCAAGACAATCCTTTCTTTGTGGCCCAGGGAAGCCAAAATATTGGACATCCCTGCCTTAGATAATGATTTATTTTCCTCTCTAGTGAGAGGTTCATGACAGGAGGTGAAACTGAAGTACACTATAATTTGGGTAGGGACCTGTATTAGAGCTCGTATCACTTATTTTATGATGATTCTTGGGGGAGTTTGGGAGCTTGTTCTTTTTTGTTTCATGTTGTGTTTGTCTACATGTGTGTTAATACATATACTAGAAAAGCTGTTCTCTTTTGGTAATAAATGAAGCTTGAGAAGGTAATTCTGCAGCAAAACTGAAACTAGGTAGAGCAGTCGTGTTTGTGACATTAAAGCAGCCATTTACCAAAACTATCAGTGGTTTTATCTGTTTTCCTGTAACATGTATATTTATAATTACTGTGTTCAGAGGTATTTAACTTTCCCTTCCCTTATAAAACACGAGATGCTTTTAAATGTTTACATGCATTAGATATTTTAAGATAATACCACCCCAACTTTTACTCTTTTCTGTCTAGTGTTATGTATAAAGTTGCAGAATTAGCTAGAATACTGATTGCAGCTTGCATTAAGTGAATATAGAGCAGCTGTCCAAATTAAGTTAAAAACAAAGGAAGTTCCTGTGTGTAGTTTCCTGTCTCTTAAAAGCAAATAGAAAACTTTCCATAATTATTAAGGTCCGTTCAGAGTATCTCTAATATTAACAGTGTGAATTTTGGTATTTCAGTGTGCTGAATTGTTAACTTGATGTTCTTGCTCACCTTATTAAGGACATTTTCTTAAAAGGTAAATGGTTTGTTTTTCTTTTTCTTTATCAGAGCACAGCAATGGAGGAAACAGCTATATGGGAACAACATACTGTGACGCTTCACAGGGTAAGTTTGTGTTGCAGTAAATAATCTGTGTATAACTCAGGATACTGGCAGCTTTGAAAACAATAGAGGAAAGCCAGATGTCAGGAAGCGAGAGGAAGGGTGAAACTTTTTCTGTATTCTTTTGTTTAAAATTAGAGTTAAAATAATTTTCTATTAAGGTCAAAAGTGAGCATGATTACTTTTTCATATATCCTTTTGTATATTTGCTGTTTTTATTCTTCACTTAAAAAGTAAATGATTTGCTTTTTAAAATTTTGAGTGATCAGATAAAGGACTCTATATGTTAGTATAAATTATGATAAACTGTTTCAACCTGAGTATGGATGCATGCACTGTGGGAGTGAGGTTTAAAATTAAACCAGGTTGTATGCATAATAAAATCCTAAAAGATACTTAATTGATTTCAAACATGTTGACCCAAGCTGTTGCTTAAAGTTTAAATTGCAGATGTGAGAAGAGGGATGAGTAGCAGTAAGAGATGAGTTCTTAGTAGGAGTAACAACTTTGTCAGAAGTGAGACTGCTATCAGTTTGAATTCTAGTTCTACCTTTCTCTTGCTTTAGAATTGGGGAAGTGGGCTGGGCATGGTGACTCACGCCTGTAATCCCAGCACTTTGGGAGGCCTAGGCAGGCGGATCATGAGGTCAAGAGATCAAGACCATCCTGGCCAACATGGTGAAACCCTGTCTCTACTTAAAAAAAAAAAGAAAAAAAAAAAATGCTGGGTGTAGTGGCGCGCACCTGTAGTCCTAGCTACTTGGGAGGCTGAGGCAGGAGCATTGCTTGAACCTGGGAGGCGGAGGTTGCAGTGAGCTGAGCTGGCACCACTGCACTCCAGCCTCGCGCCTGGCAACAGAGCAAGACTCTGTCTCAAAAAAGAAAAAAAAAGAAAGAAAGAAACAAAGAAGTGGGGAAGTGATTCAGTCACCTTTGAAAGCCTTGATTTTCACATTTTAAAATGGAACAAATTGATAACAGTCATGCTTTACCAATTTGTAAAGTTAAATGCCTCTCAAAATTCTCTTTCCTCTCTTTTAAGAGAGCTGAATCTGCTGATTACTCACTTTCTTAGAGAATGTATGGAAAGAGAGAATATTTAAGTATTCACCTTACGCTTTACACTTACCATTTCTACCAGTTGTATCCATTATTAGGAAGATGGAAAGGGCAAAGAATCATGTTCCTGGACTCTGCCTCTGATTATCTCATGAGTGTTTGGATCTGCACATAGTAGATAATAAAAAAATAAAAAATAGTGAGTTTTCAGATAAGATACAGTCAACTTTTTAATGTCTCATTAAATGGTGAAGGAAATCATTAAATAATACTAACCTTGACTTTCATAAACCTTCCATATGGCGTTCCTTTGTTTGAAATGTATTGATAGGTGGCATATTTAAATCAGATACATATGATTAAACATATAAGATAACTTCTTATGACTGACTGGTGGTGATATCAGTGATTTGGTATTATTTTATCACATTACCTTTATTTTTATTCAGACTTCTATTTTTTTTATTGGTATAATTTACATATAGTAGAATTTACCCTTAATGTGCAGTTCTGAGTTTTGACAAGCATATACAATCGTATAATCACCACAATTTTAAAAATACAAGACAACTTTATCACACTAAAACTTTTCCCTTACATCTATTTCTAATCAGTCCGGTTTCCTCACCTCCACTTAACTAATAATATGGTTTCTTTTTGTACATTTTTGCCTTTTCTAGAATGTCATGTAAATGGACTCATACAGTATGTACCCTTTTCTTAGACTTAGACTAATGCATTTAGGATTTCTCCATGACGTTACTGATACCAGTAGTTGGTTTCTTCTTGTAGCATTTCATTGTATGAATGTATAATAGTGTATTCATTCTCCAGTTGTGATATATTTGGGTTTTACAGTTTCTAGTGATTATGAACAAACTTGCCTTAGTGTACAGGTTTTTGTATGAACATAACTTTTTATTTCTTTTGGGTTAGTACTTAGGAAAAGAGTTGCTGTGGGTCCCATGGCAATTGTTTAAGTTTTAAAGAAATTCTCACACTTGTCTGTACCATCTAGTACCACCACTGGCAGGGTATAAGAACTCCATTTGTTCTCTATCCTCATCAGTACTTGATATGGGTTGAGCATCCCAAATCTGAAATCTAAAATGCGCCAAAATTAAAACTTTTTGAGTGATGATGTCATGTTTAAAGGAAATGCTCACTGGAACATTTTGGATTTTGGATTTTTAGATTAAGGATGCCCAGCTGATAAGTATAATGCAGACTTTCCCAAATCCAAAACATTGAAAATCTGAAACACTTCTGGTCCCAAGCATTTCAGGTAAAGGATACTCAATCTGTATTGTCAGATTTAAAAAAAAAAAAAAAAAACGCACTAAAATAGACACAATATAAATCCCATATAATGAAAAAAAAAAAAAAGGGCTGGGCTCAGTGGTTCATGCCTGTAATCCAAACACTGTGGGAGGCCGAGGCTGGTGGATCACCTGAGGTCGGGAGTTTGAGCCAGGCTGGCCAACATGGCGAAACCCCGTCTCTACTAAAAATTTAAAAAATTAGCCAGGTGAGGTGGTGGGCACCTGTAATTCCAGCTACTTGGGAGGCGAGGCAGGAGAATTTCTTGAACCCAGGAGATGGAGGTTGCAGTGAACCAGGATTGTGCCATTGCACTCTAGAACCTGGGCAACAGAGCAAGACTGTGTCTCAAAAAAAAAAAAAAAAAAAATGCCACTGTAACAGGTGCCTACTGGTATCACACTGTGGTTTTAGTTTGCTTATCTCTCTCTTGATGTGCATGTCATCCATATATCTTTGGTAAAATGCATTCAAATCCATTTTTAATTGAATTCTTTTTCTTATTATTGAGAAATTGTGGCAAAATGTAACATAGACTTCATGTATTCAAGTCCGTTGCCCATATTTAAGCCCTACGTTGCTTGTTTTTTGGTTGTTGAGTTGCAGTAGTCTTCATATATTTTGGACATTAACCAGTTATTAAATATATATGATTTATATATATTTTTCCCATTCCATGGATTACCTTTTTACTCTGCAATTACCCTTTTCGGTGCACAAAAATTAGTGAGTTTTGAGAGTTTTTTTATGTATTCAGTATACAGGTTCTTTATCAGGTATTATTTGGTAAATATTTTTTCCCATTCTGTGGTTTGCCTTTCCTTTCTGTTAATGACAGTGCCTTTTGCAGTACGTGCTTTAAGTTTTGAAAGAGGCTTGACTGGGTGCAGTGACTCACACCTGTAATCCCAGCACTTTGGGAGGCCGAGGCAGTCAGATCACTTGGGGCCAGGAATTTGAGACCAGCCTGGCCATCATGGTGAAACCCTGTCTCTATTAAAAACACAGAAATTAACTGGGAATGGTGGCATGCACCTGTAGTCCCAGCTACTCAGAGGCTGAGATAGGAGAATTGCTTGAGCCTGGGAGGCAGAGGTTGCAGTGACCTGAGATCCTGCCGCTGCACTCCAGCCTGGGCAACAGAGTAAGACTCCGTTTCAAAATGAAAGAAAAAAAATGTTTGTTAAAGTTCAGTTTGTTGATTTCTGCATGCTTTTGGTTTTGTACCTCAAATCTTTGCCAAACTCAAAGTCAAAAAGAGTTTTTCCTGTTTTCTTTTAGAAGTTTTATTTCAGTTAAATTCTGTTCGTGCAATAAGATAGGGGCAGAGATAATTTTTTTTTTGATACAGATGTTCAATATTTATTTTGAAGAAGCATTTTGTTGGAAAGATTATGCTTTTACCATTTAATTGCCCTTCTCCCTTTGTCAAAAATCAGTTGGCCATATATTTCTGGACTTTCTTGTCTGGTCTGTTGATCTATGTGTCTGTCTTTTTACCAGTTACTTCTGCATTGATTACTGTAGCTTTATATTAAGTGTGGAAATCAGGTAGTGTAAGTTCTCCAAAATTCTTAAAAATGATTTTGGCTATTCTAGCTCCTTTGCCTTTCTATATATTTTAGAATAATTTTGTCAACTTTTATTTCCCTCTCGACAAAGAAAACAAAACCTGCTGGGATTTTTATTGGGATTGCATTTGAATCTCCAAATCAGTTTGGGGAGAATTAACATCTTAACAATATTGAATATTTCAAACTGTGAATGTAGTATTATCTTCCCACTGTTTCATTTTTTAATGTACTGTATGTAGTTTTTGGTAAGTAGATCCTGCACACATTTTGTTAGGTTTATAGTTAAATATCTCATGTTTCTTGATGCTGTTGTAAATAGTGTTGTTGTTGTTTTTTTATTTCAATTTTTTATTCCTTGTTACTATGATATATATTTATTTATTTATTTTTTTTTATAGCAAACTTACAATCTTAAAATTACTAGGTGTAGGAACTTTCTTGTGTAGATTCCTTGGTGGTGTCCTGTGTATAGGCAGTCATGTCATCTGTGTATAGAGGCAGTTTTATTCCCTCCTTTCAAATGCTGTTTCTTTTTCTTGCCTTATCACACTACTTGAACTTGCAGAATGTTGTTGATTAGGAATGGTGAGCAGATACACTTGCGTTACTCCTAATGTTGGGTAAAAGCATTCTGTCTTTCACCATTAAGTGTTTTTTTGGTTGATGCCCTTTATCAGGTTAAGGAAGTTCCCTTGTATTTCTGTTTTGCCATGATTAGGTTGAGGAAGTTCCTTTTATCTTAGTTTTCTGAGAGGTTGTTGTTTTTAATCATGAATGAATGCTGAATTTTGTCAGTGCTATTTTTTGCGTCTATGACTGGGATTATATGGGTTTTCTTCTTAATCTGTTGATATGGTGGATTTTTTGCTTTTTGTTGAACAGCCTTGCATTCCTGTGATAAATTCTACTTGATTGTTACATGTTATCAATTTTAGGTATTGCTGAATGGATTTGCTGATGTTTTGTGAAGATACTTGTTTATTGGTCAGTAATTTTTTTTTTAACATATTATTTATATCTGGTTTTGGTATCATAGAAAAGCTGCTGCACCTCAAAACAAGGAGTTGGGAAGTGTTCCTTCCTTTTGTGGTTTCTGGTAGAGTTCATGTACAACTGATTTTATTTTTTTCTTAAATGTTTGTTAGAATTCACTAGTAGAGTCACCTGATGCTGGTGTTTTCTTTGTGAGGATTTTAATTACAAATTCAGTTTCTTTAATTTTATATAGGAATATATAGATTATATATTTCTTCCTTCTTAGGGTTTGTTTTGTTTTTGTGTTTTTGGTTTTTTTGTAGTTTGTATCTTTTTTTTTTTTTTGAGACAGTATCTTGCTCTGTCACCCAGGCTGGAGTGCAGGGGCGTGATCTCGGCTTACTGCAACCTCTGGGGTTGAAGTGATTCTCCTGCCTCAGCAGGAGGGCAGCCCAGAAAATGTCATCAGAAGATACATAGAGATAAGAGAGATATATAACTCACAATTGTTTGGTTGTTAAATCTGCTAACTGTTGGACTAGGAAAACGGCTGGATTGCCTCTGAGCCTCATTACTGAGAGACTATGACAATTGAAGTCTTCACCAGCCATCCCTCCTCCAGGAATGGTTTTTTGGTTTTTGTTTTTTTGAAGCTTCAAAAAAAAAAAAAAAATCTTTTGGGTGGGGCGCCGTGGCTCACACCTGTAATCCTAGCACTTTGGGAGGCTGAGGTGGGCAGATCACATGAAGTCAGGAGTTTGACACCAGCCTGGGCAACATGGTGAAATCCCGTCTCTACTAAGAATACAAAAGTTAGCCAGGCATGATGGCGCATACCTGTAATCCCAGCTACTCAGGAGGCTGAGGCAGGAGAATCACTTTAACCCGGGAGGTGGAGGTTGCAGAGAGCTGAGATGATGCCACTGCACTCCAGTCTGGGCAACAAGAGCAAAACTCCATCTCAAAAAAAATCTTTTCGGCGCAAGCAGTAATAAAATGTCTCCCATCATAGAAAAGCCCAGGACCTGATGGCTTCACTGAATTCTAGCAAACATTTGAAGAACTGTATCAGTCCTACTCAAACTATTACAAAAAGTTTAGAGAATACTTCCAGAGTCACTCTACAAGGCCAGTATTTCTGTGGTCCCGAAACCAGAGAGAGAGAGAGAGAGAGACACACACACACACACACACTCTCTCTCTCTCTCTCTCTCTCTCTCTCTCTCTCTCTCTCTCTCTCTCTCGGCCAATATCTTTGAATAGAGATGCAGAATCCTCAAACCAAATTCAACTACATATTTAAAAGACCATTCATTGTAATCAAGTGGGATTCATCCCAGGGATGCAACGATGGCTCAACATACTCTGATGTGGTTTGTGTCTGTGCCCCTACCCAAATCTCATGTTGAATTGTAATCCCCAGTGTTGGAGGAGGGGCCTAGTGGAAGGTGATTGGATCGTGGGAGTGGAGTTCTCATGAATGCTTTAGCACCATCTCCCCTTGTTACTTTATACTGAGTGAGTTTTTGCCAGATCTGGTTGTTTAAACCACCCCCCTCACCTCCCCCCGCCGCCATGTGATGTGTTTGTTCCCTCTTTGTCTTCTGCCTGGATTATGCATTTCCTGAGATCTCCCCAGAAGCCAAACAGATGCTGTCATGCTTGCTGTACAGTCTCAAGAATCGTGAGCCAGTGAAACCTCTTTTTTTAAATAAATTACTCAGTCTCAGGTATTTCTTTATAGCAGTGTGTGAACGACCTAATGCATATTCATATCTGCAAGTGCTGTACATTACATAAAACGAGTGAAGGACAAAAACCATATGTCCATTTCTATAGATGCCAAAAAAGCATTCAACAAAATTCAGAATCCCTTCATGATAAAAACTCAACTGCATGTAGAAGGATCATGCCTCAGCACAAGAAAAGTCACAGCTAGTATCATGGGGGGAAATCTGAAGGCCTCTCCTGTAAGATCTGGAAGACGGCAAGGATGCCCACTTTCACCACTTTTCTTCAGTGTGATACTGGAAGTCCTAGCCAGAGCAATTAAACAGGAAAAGGAAAGAAAAGGCATCCAAATTGGAAAGGAAAAAGTTGGATTATCCTTGTTTACAGACAGTAGTATCTTAAATTTAGAAAAAACTAAGGACTCTACCAGAAAACTGTTAGAACTGAGGTTTAGTTAAAATTGCAGGATACAAAATCAATATATAAAAATCAGTATTTCTGTATGCCAAGAGCAAACAATCTGGAAAATAAATCAAGAAAATAATCTTGTTTACAACAGTTACAAATAAAATACCTAGGAATAAACTTAACCAAAGAAGTGAAAGATTTCTACAGTGAAAGCTAAAAAACACTGATGAAAGATATTAAAGAGGACACAAAAAAAATGGAAAGATACTCCATGATCATGAATTCAGTATTGTTGGAATCAGTATTGTTAAAATGTCCATACTACCCAAAGGAATTTACAAATTCAGTGCAACCCTTGTCAAAACACCAGTGACATTCTTCACAAAGGAATGTTTTGGGTTTGAAAAAACAATCCTGAAATTTCCATGGAACCATAAAGATCCAGAGTAGCCAAAGCAATCCTAGGCAAAAAGAACAAAACTGAAGAAATCACATTGCATACATTATGTGACTTCAAATTATACACCAGAGCTATAACATGGTGCTGTCATAAAAACAGACACATAGACCAATGGAACAAAATAGCCCAGAAATAAATCCATACATTTACAGTCAACTCATTTTCAACAAAGTCACCAAGAACATTGGGGAAAGGACAGTCTGCAATAAATGGTGCTGGGAAAACTGGTCATCCACATCCAGGAGAATGAAACTCGACCCCTATCCATTTCCATATACCAAAACAAATCGAAATGGATCAAACAATGGAAGTTATGAAACTACTAGAAGAAAGCATTGGGAAACACTGAAGATCATTGGTTTGGGCTAAGGTTTCTTGAGTTAGACCTCCAAAGTACAGGCAACCAAAGCAAAATGGACAGTTGGATCATGTCAAGCTCAAAGCTGCTGCTCAACAAACAGTCAACAAAATGAAAAAGTAACCCACAGAATGGGAGAAAATATTGGCAAACTACCATCTGACAAGAGATAATAACCAGAGTATATAAGGAGCTGAAACAACTCAATAGGAAATAGAAATCCAATTTAAAAATGGTCAAAAGATCTTCAAGCACAAGAGCTGAATAGACATTTTTCAAAAGAAGGCATACAGGTAAATGGTCAACAGGTATATGAAAAAATGGTCAACATCACTAATCAGAGAAATACTAATCAAAACTAAAATGAAATGTCATCTCACCCCAGTTAAAATGGCTTTTATCAAAAAGACAGACAATGACAAATACTAGTGAGGATGCAGAAAAAAGAGAACTCTTACATGTTGTTGACAGGAATATAAACTAGTACAGTCACTACGAAAAGTGGTATGGAGGCTCCTCAAAAAACTAAAAATAGAACAACCATATGATCCAGTGATTCCACTGCTGAGTATTTGTCCAAAAGAAAGGAAATCAGCATGTCAAAGAGATAACTGCAGTCCCATGTTTATTGCAGCATTGTTTGTGATAGCCAGGATACAGAATCAACATAAGTGTCTGTCAGTTGATGAAAGGATAAAGAAATGTAAATATGCTCCATGGAATATTATTCAGCCATAAAAAAGAATGAAATCCTATCATTTGCAACAACATGAATGGGACTAGAAAACAAGTGAAATAAGCCAGGCACAGAAAGACAAGTATCACATATTCTCACTCATGTGGGAACTAAAAAAA
>NW_016107334.1:11486194-11509637 GCF_001604975.1 Cebus imitator
AAAAAAAAAAAAAAAAAAATTGAACTAATGGAAACAGAGTAGAATGATTGTTACCAGAGACTGGGAAGGGTAGTGGGGATAGAAAGGACTTGGTTAATGGCTGCAAATACAGTTAGAAGGAGTAAGATACAGTGTTTGGTAGCACAATAGGATGACTATTGCTAATTTATTGTATATTTCAAAGTAACTAAAAGAGTGAAATTGGAATGTTCCTAACAACAAAGAAATGGTAAATGCTTGAGGTTATGGATATCCCAGTTACCCTGATTTAATCATTACACATTATATACTTGTATCAAAATGTATCACATGTATCCTATAAATACATACAACTTATTTAATAATTAAAAATAACATTTTAAAAATCTTTGTACAAGGAAAAAGCCAGCTGAGAGTTATGCCAAAGCATAACTTAATTGAATTCTTTCTCTGAGGTGACAGAACAGTATTTTCAATTGTCTCAGTCCTTTGGTGTTCTAAGATGATGCAGAATAAAATTTAGTCTATCTAGAGCAGGGTCAGCCGAGTATTTATATAAACAGCCAGATAGTAAAGAAATATTTTAGGACTTGCAGACCATAAATCTCTGTCAAAACTACCGCAGTTGTATGGTAGAAGTAACCATAGACAACAGATAAATAAATGAATGTGGGTGTGTTCCAACTGTGGGTCACAGTGTGCCGACCACTGATTAGAGCAGTGGCTCTCCAGGTTTTCCTGTAAAGAGGGATCAACTGGGCAGTCCCTACCCACCAGAGATTCTGATTCAGTTTGGGCTGGGACCTATAATATGTATTTTAAATAGGCTTCAGTTTGTAATGGAGGGATATGGCCTCTGGCATCCCACTTTTAAGAAACACAGAGGAATGAGAAAGCTTGTTCTCTCTGAGGCTAACAAGGGGGCTTTTGGCAATGGTAGTAAGTGAAGGGGATAATTTGAAACTATATTCTTTTGGCAAACCTGGAGTATAGATATTCTCTATTGCCAAATAAGGACAAATCCATATTCTTTGACGTCTGACAGTCAATTTTATGAAAACAGGAGGTAATGTTATTAAAAAGCCATTTAAATGATGAAAACCTAAGGCTTTCTGCTATTTACAGCTAGTGCTTGACTGACGACCACAATTGGTTCTGACAGACCAGTCGTAACACGATTTGGTCGTAAGTTGAGTAGGCTATATGCACGCAGAGATGGTAGTGCTGCCGGAAGCTGGTCCGCACTGTCGTACGCCCAGCTGGGCAACGTTTGCGCTGCCAGATGCGGAGCAGTCGTGGCTAGCGATTGTGGTCATAAAGTCGAATGGTCGTAAGTCGCATAGGTCGTAAGTCGATCAATACCTTTACTGTCTGGAATAATATATAATATGCTTCATTCTTTCATTTCCGTTCCTAGAGGGTACTTCCTTCAACTTACATTTCTAGAAGCCATTTAAACCCTATTTATTCTTAAAGGCTAAGTAATTTTTTCTCCATTGTATACCAAGCACTGTTGCACTGTTCTACACCCTGCAATTATATTTAAAAAAAAAAAAAAAAAAGGCAGAATTTGCCTGCTCATGGATTCTGATCTCTCTGCTGGTCCTCAGTGACAGGTGAATATGTACCTCAGATAGTTGTTTACCCCATCTCCTACTACATTGTAACTTTCACAAGGGCTGGAAATCTTAGTCAATTTTCTATCCCCTTAATGCTTGGTACCTAGTTACGCCAAGTAAAATTTAATTCCCCAGGACACCAACCATATCAAACAAAGTCACTCTTGGGAGGTATACAGCAACACTGTCCAGTGCTGCCCAGTGCCCAGCAGTGTAATACAGTATAAACCACATATGTAAATTTAAGTTTTTTAGTCTTCCTATTGAAAACTGTAGAACAGCAGTGAAACTAACTTTATATTAGGTCTTATTTATCTTAGTATGTAGAAAATATTATTTCAACATGTGGTAAGTTTAAAAATTGTCAATTGAGTCTTACAAAATTGTTCATTTTTCAATGTCAGTACTTTTCAGGTAACACTAGCCATATTTGAAGTGCTTAATAGTCACATGTCTAATGCTCATCATGTTAGTGTAGGTGTATAGTTTCAGAGGATAACTGCATCCAGAGGGTCCTGTGTTCACCTCTCCTGCTACTGTAACACACCCACACCTTTTCAGCTTTCAGGTACTCTCCTTTAGAAAATGAGTACATTTTTCTAACTCTTGGAGAAATGAAGTGGATTCCTCAGGAACTAGTTGCTTATTGTTACTTTGCTTTTTCATTTTCTAAAATAGAATTATGTAAATGATTAAATGAGTATTTATATACTAAAGTATACAAAATATACTTTTGAAAGCAAGGAAACTAGTCAGGAGATAATTTTAAGGGTGAGTTAGGGAGTGTTTGAACTAAGGAGGTGATTGCAAAAAGGTAAACTTGGGACAAGGGTGCCAAGGCAGTGCACTGGAGGGAAGAACAGTCATTAACAGACAGTGCCAGGACAGCTAGTTAACCACATGCAAAGTAATGAATTTGAACCCCTAACTCACAATATTTACAAAGATTAAGTTTAAGTGAACCATAGGTGTAAGTATAAAAGCTTAAACTCTAAACCTCTTTGAAGAAAACACAGGGATAATTATTCATGACCTGGATGATGTCGAAAGTGTAAGCAACAAAAGGGAAAACAGATATATTGGACCCCATCAAAAGTAGAAACTTTTGTGCTTCAAAGGACACCATCAAGAAAGTGAGAAGATATTCCACAGAATGGGAAAATATACTTGCAAATCATGTGTCTGATAAGGGATTTGTTTCTGGAATATATAAGGAACTTTTATAAGTGAATAATAAAAAGGCAAATCTGTTGAAAAATAGCAACTGATTTGAATACGTATTTCCTCAAAAATGTATGAATGTGCAATAAACGCATAAAAAGATGTTCAATATCATTAGCCTTCAAGGAAATGTATATCAAGAAGCATAATGAAATACCCCTTCACACCCACTAGGATGGCTATAATCACAAAGACAATAAATGTTGGCAAGGATGTGGATAAATTAAAACCTTTGTACATCACTGATGGGACTGTAAAATGGCGCAGCCGCTGATGAAAACAGCTGGACAGTTACTCATAGGTATACCTCCGAGAGAAAGGAAACCAAATGTGTACGTAATAGGTTATACGTGAGTGTTCATGGCACCGTTATTCATAATAGATCTGGCTACTAGCTGATGAATAATATAAACAAATTATGATATATTCATAGAATGTAATATTATTTAGCAATAAAAAGAAATGAAGTACTGATACATGCTACAGCATTGATGAACCTTGAAAACATTATGCCAAGTGAAAATGCCAGTCATAAATTAGGAACATATATTGCATGATTCCACTTATGTGAAGTATTCAGTGTAGGTGAATAGAGAGTTGTATTAGTGGTTGCCAAGGCTGAGGGATTGAGAGATGATGGCGAAAGGGTAGGGAATTTTTTAGGGTGATGAAAATATTACAAAATTTTGATGGGGTCCAATTTATCTATTTTCTTTTTTGTTGCTTATACTTTTGACATCATATTCAATAAACCATTGCCTAACCCAGGTTATGAAGATTTATTCCTGTGTTTTCTTCAAAGAGGTTTAGAGTTTAAGCTGTTAGACCTATGGTTCTTTAAACTTAATCTTGTCAATGTTGTCAGGTAGGAGTCCAGATTCATTGTTTTGCATGTGGTTAACCAGCTGTCCTGGCACCGTCTGTAACCGGTGATGGTTGGTGCAACTGTGAACATACTAAAACCATTGAATCATGCACTTTAATGAGTGAATTTCCGATATGTGAATTACATATCAATAAAGTGATAAAAGGAATTTTACTTATCTGTCCAGCAGCTCCAAACTGCTCTCTGATAGATATAAGTACAGCTAGTGCTTGACTTACAACCACGGTCGGGACTGCGGACCGGTCATAACACGATTTGGTCATAAGTTGAGTAGGCTATGTGTACAGTTGAAATGGTGTACGCGGAGATGGTAGTGCTGCCGGAAGCTGGTCCGCACTGTTGTATGCCCAGCTGGGCAACGTTTGCACTGCCAGACGTGGAGCAGCCGTGGCTAGCGATTGTGGTCGTAAAGTCGAATGGTTGTAAGTTGCATAGGTGGTAAGTCGATCAATACCTGTATTTAAGCTGAAGCAAGCATGTAATCTAAGATATACTCCCTTTATCTGGTAGAAGGCTATTGGTTGCACTTACAGAGTGCATTACAGGTTTTTCAGATCCTTCATTATTATCGTCTGTGAATTAGGTGTTAATAACCAGGTGAAGTAAGCAGAGTCTCAGAAGGGTCTAATAAAATGCCCCTTAAGAGCTAGAACTTGAACTCAGGTTTGGACTCAGCATGTAGTGCTCTTTCCATTTATATGTCAAGTTTAATTTACAATTTGTAAATGTAGCTGGCACAGTGGCTCACCCCTGTAATTCCAGTGCTTTGGGAGGCCAAGGCGGGAGCATCATTCTAGGCCAGGTGTCCAAGACCAAGAAAGGCAACAGTGAGACCCTGTTTACACACACACACACACACCCTCCCCCACCCCCCCCCCCGGCATTCTTAGCCCGGCATGGTGTACTAGTCCCAGTTATTTCAGGAGGCTGAGGTGAGAGGATCTCTTGTACCCAGGAGTTTGAGGTTACAGTGGGCTATGATCGCACCACTGCACTCCAGCCTGAGCAACAGAGTGAGACCCTGTCTCTAAAAAATAAACAAAAAGTTCATGGAACATCATTTCTGAAATTAAGAACTCAAGAAATTCACATTAACTACACGAAGGGGTCTCCATACATGCAATAAAGTGAATAAAATAAAGCGTAGGTAATTTGGCAAGGGAGGAGCCAAAGATTATTTAGAGCATCAGTGATGAGGTTAATTTTATAGGGAAAATGACAGTCTTGAAGGACAGTTGAAGATATTCTATAAGAAGCTGAAAATAGGAAAATGGAACAGGAATGAGAAATGAAAACTGTAATTTGGGAATCAGAACTAAAAGAATGAACAGGAAGACACACACAATTTGATCACCCAGGGAACACAAGTGTCAAAAAACCAAATCAGTCTGACAGTCATAGAAGATTGAACAACATTTTGAGAACTACCAAGTTGGTAGAAAATCTGCACGCTTGAGTCTTTTGACTTCTAATCTGTTTGGGCTTACCACTAACTAATTTTGAATAGGCCTTTAACATCTCTTGGGACCACCATGGAATCAAATTATATTAAAGCTGATAAAATTAAAATCTCTCTTATTCAGCTGAGGGAACTCAAATCTATGGAAGTCTTACATAAGGTCATGATTGGCAAGTAGTATAGAGACACACTGGACCCAGACCTTCTCACTTCACCTGTAAGAAGGGAGCTGGAATAGACAATTGCTAAGACTCCGTCAGGTTTACATACATATTCTGTGATCTCAGTGATTACTGTGAAAACAAATGGCTAGAACAGGTTCCACTGAATGTTGAAAGGTTAGATGGGAAAATAAGGGGTGAAAAGTAAGACTAGAAGAATTAGTGAGGAAAGTTGTAAGTTAGCTGATTGTACAAGTTTGGTGTGGAAAAATGGGAGAGTAAAATAAAAGGCAGCAAGTGGAATCCTTAAGTAGGTAATTGGGCATGTTCAATAGGAACAGAGGAATCTTTGGAGAAGAAATTCAGCAATTATTTCTGAAATGGAAACCATTTTCAGGATTTTTTTTTTTTTTTAAAGGAACCAAGAAATACTTTAACCCATGGGTGGGCAGACCTTTTCTGTGAAAGGCTAGCTTGACTTTGTGCACCACAAGATCCCTGTTGCAACTATTCAGTGCAAAAGCAGTCATAACTACAAAGGAATGGGCATGGCTAGTGTCCAGTAAAACAGGACACATAACTGAAAAAATTCCAGGACCTGTTTCCAAGTTCTAACATAAATTCAGTTTCCTAGCCAGGCGTAGACATGTAAACACAGAAGTTATTGCTACTCATGGCTGCTTAAGGTTTCAAAAGTTTGAAATATGGTAAGTCTTTGATGCTCTTTCTTCCATGGCCAGAAGCTAAAATTTATCCTGTACATTTTTCATGTAAACATATTTTAAAAATGAACTATCTTGGTAGACCTGCACAATTATTACGTTAAGGATAGATGAGAAAACATGGCATTTTCTTTTCTTTCGAAAATCCCTTGGGAGGGTACCGTGATAGTCTCTTAGTAAGTCTAATATAGAGAGCATATTATTGCCTCAGAGTAATCTACCTCTGTGAATTGTGATGACTGGAAACAGTAAAAATTTATTTCTCTGTGTATTAAAATGGTTTTTACCATATCTAGATCATATAACTGTTAATCTTGGTATTATAAATAAGTACAGTATATATGTAATGCTTATTAGCAGTCCTATCCATGTGTCTCTTGTCATTTTGATGGTCAGAATGTTACTCTTTATTATATTCCTTAGAATGAGATAATAAAGACAGTATTTCCTGTGTTCTTGCATGTTGATTGGGTTATCTGTGTTCTTTGTACTTGAAGGTCAGTTTTTTTGGATATAGTCCTTGCCTTGCTGTTTCTTTTTTCTTAAAGTTTAGTCATTTAAATATATTTTTTGGTGTTAGTCCTCCTGAGTTGATATTCTCAGATAACTCACATATTCACAATGATGTAAACTCTTTCAGTAAGTACTTTCAGCTTTTTCAAAAATAATATCAGAAAAGTGTTTTATTTTCCATTAAAAAATTTTTTTTTTCTTATTTGCTTCTGTAGCGACCCCTATTATTCATAGGTATCATGTCTCTTTTGCCTGTCTTCAGTGTTTGTAATGTTCTCTCAAATCCTTTTGATAAAATCTCTTGCATTCTTTTTTTTTAATGTTTATTTATTTATTTTAAAACTTACAGGTTTAGGGGCACATGTGCAGGTTATGTAGGTAAACTTGTGTCATGGGGGTTTGATTTATAGATCATTTCATCACCTATTACTAAGCTTAGTACCGAATAGTTTTTCTGCTCCTCTCCCACCTGCCACCTTCCACCCTCTGGTAGTCTCCAGTGTATTCCCTCTGTGTCCATGTATTCTCATTGTTTAGCTCCCACTTAAAAGTGAGAACATGCAGTGTTTGGTTTTCTATTCCTGTGTTAGTTTGCTATGTTCTTGCAAAGGACATGATCTTGTTCTTTTTTATAGCTGCATACTTGTATTACTTTTTTTTCATCCAGTCTTCCATTGATGGGCATTTAGGTTGATTCTGTGTCGTAGCTATTGTGAATAGTGCTGCAGTGAACATATATGTGCATGTGTCTTTATGATAGACTGATTTCTGTTACTTTGGGTATATACCCAGTAATGGGATTGCTGGCTCGAATGGTAGTTCTCTTTTTAGCTCTTTGAGGAATTGCCATCCTGCTTTTCCCAACAGTGTATAAACAGTCTCTTTTCTCTGAAGTCTTGCCAGCATCTGTTATTTTTTTTGACTTTTTAATATTAGCCATTCTGACAGGTATGAGATGATGTCTCATCTGGCCTTTTTATTGTTTTTTTTTTAGACGAAGTTTTGCTTTTGTTTCCCAGGCTGAAGTGCAGTGGTGTGATCTTATCTCACTGCAGCCTTCACTCTTGGGTTCAAACAATTCTCCTGCCTCAGCCTCCCAAGTAGCTGAGATTTTTAGTAGAGACATAGTTTCACTGAATTAGTCAGGCTGGCCTCGAACTCCTGACCTCAGGGAATCCACTTGCCTCAGCCTCCCATAGTGCAGGGATTACAAGCATGAGCCACCAGGTGGCTCACCTGCTCATTGTGGTTTTGATTTGCCTTTGTCCGATGATGACTGATGTTGAGCATTTTTTCATAAGATTGTTGGCGACATATGTTTTCTTTTGAAAAGTGTCTGTACGTGTCCTTTGCCCACTTTCTAATGAGGTTGTTTTTTTCTTGTAAAATTATGTATAGATACTGGATACTAGACCTTTGCATAGTTTGCAGATGTTTTCTCATGTTCTGTAGGTTGTTGTTTTACTCTTTTCATGGTTTCTTTTGCCGTGCAGAAGCTCGTTAGTTTAATTAGATTCCATTTGTCAATTTTTGCTTTTGTTGCAATTGGTTTTGGCATCTTTGACATGAAATCTTTGCCAGTTCCTATGCCTAGAATGGTATTGCCTGGGTTGTCTTCTAGGGTTTTTATAGTTTTGGGTTTTACATTGTCTTTAATCCATCTTGAGTTGATTGCTATGTATGGTATAAGGAAGGGTTCCAGTTTCAGTCTTCTGCATGCGGCTCCCAGTTATACCAGCACCATTTATTGAATAAAGAGTCCTTTCCCCATTGCTTGTTTTTGTCAGCTTTGTTGAAGATAAGATGGTCATAGGTGTGTGGCCTTACTTCTGGGCTCCCTGTTACGTTCTGTTGATCTGTGTGTCTGTTTTTTTTTCTAGGACCATGCTGTTTGGTCACTGTAGTCCTGTAGTTTAGTTTGAAGTTGGATAACATAATACCTCTAGCTTTGTTCTTTTTGCTTAGGATTGTCTTGTCTATTTGAGCTCTTTTTTGATTCCATGTGAATTGCATTCCTGATTTGGCTCTTGGCTGTTGTTGGTGTATAATAATGCTAATGGTTTTTGTATATTGATTTTGTATCCTGAAGCTTTGTTGAAGTTGTTTATCAGCTTAAAAAGGTTTTGCACTAAGACTGTGGGGCCTTCTAGATATAGAATCATGTCACCTGCAAACAGGGATGGTTTAACTTCCTCTCTTATTTGGATGCCTTTTCTTTCTTTCTCTTGCCTGATTGCTCTGGTGAGGACTTCCAATACTATGTTGAATAGGAGTGTTGAGAGAGGGCATCCTTGTCTTGAGCTGGTTCTCAAGGTGAATGTCCCAGCTTTTGCCCATTCAGTATGATGTTGGCTGTGGGTTTGTCATATACAGCTTCTATTATTTTGAGATGTGTTCCTTCAATTTCAATGCCTAGTTTATTGAGAGTTCTTAATGTGAAGGGATTTGGAAGTTTATTGAAGGCCTTTTCTGCATTTATTGAGATAATCATGTGGTTTTTGTCTTTAGTTCTATTTATGTAGTGAATCACATTTAATGATTTGCATATGTTGAACCAACCTGCATCCCAGGGATAATGCCTACTTGATTGTGGTGGATTAGCTATTTGATATGCTGTTGGATTCAGCTTGCTAGTGTTTTGTTGAGGATTTTTACATCAATGTTTATCAAAGATATTTGCCTGAAGTTTTCTTTTTTTGTGTGATGTTTTTGCCAGGTTTTGGTATTAGGATAATGCTGGCCTCGTAGAGTATGTTGGGGTGGTGTTCCTCTAAATTTTTGGAATAGTTCCAGTAGGAATTGTTCTAGCTCTTGTTTGTACATGTAGAATTCAACTATTCATTCATTTGGTCCTGGGCTTTTTTTAGTTGGTAGGCTATTTACTACTGATTCAATTTTGGTACTTGTTACTGGTATGTTCAGGGATTCAGTTTCTTCCTGGTTCAGTCTTGGGAGGGTGTATTTGTCTAGGAATTTATCCATTTCTTCTAGATTTTCTAGTTTGTGTGCATGGAGGTGTTCGTAGTATTCTTTGATGGTTCCTTGTATTGCAGTGGGGTTAGTGGCATTATCCCCTTTGTCCTGATTGTGTTTATTTGGATCTTCCATCTTCTTTATTAATCTAGCTAATAGTTTATCTTACTGATTTTTTTTTTTTTTTTTTAAAAATACAATTTCTGGATTCATTGGTCTTTTGAATGGCTTTTTGTGTCTGGCTCCTTAAGTTCAGCTCTGATTTTTGTTATTTCTTGTCTTCAGCTAGCTTTGGAGTTGATTTTTTTCTTGTTCCTATAGTTCTTTTTGTTGTGATGTTAGGTTGTTAATGTTGTATATATTGTTGATTTAATGTTAGGATGTTAGGTTGATCTATTTTTTCTTAAGATATTTTTTGGTCTTATATTCCTATCTAAAATGACTTTTTAAAATTTCAGATTTAGTTTTGAATTCTTTCACTTCATTTCTTTTTCAAATTCTTTCATGTCTTGTATCTTCTGTGCGAATAACATTTTTAATCCCCTCCCTTTAAGCATTCTTTCAGGCATACTTTTATTGTCTGCAGGATGTTACTTTGCTCCTCAGTATCTATTATATAGTAATTTTCTGTAGAGCAGAGGTTCCCAACCCCCAGGCCATAGACCTGTACTGAGCCACACAGCTGGAGGTAAGCAGCAGGCAAGTAAGCAAAACTTCACCTGTATTTACAGCCACCCCGCCCCCAGCACCATTGCTTGCATTACTGCTTGAGCGCTGCCTCCTGTCAGATCAGTGGTGGCATTAGATTCTCATAGGAGTGAGAACCATGCATACAGTGGATCTAGGTTGCCTGATGATCTGTCACTGTCTCTCATCACCCCAAGATGGGACCATTCAGTTGCAGGTAAACTAGCTCAGGGCTCCCACTGATTCTACAGTGTGGTGAGTTGTGTGATTATTTCATCATACATTACAATGTAATCATAATAGAAATAAAGTACACAATAAATGTAATGTGCTTGAATCTTCCTGAAACCTTCCCCCCTATCTGCCGGTCTATGGGAAAAACATTGTCTTCAAAGAAACCAGTCCCTGGTGCCAAAAAGGTTGAGGACTGCTGCTATAGAAGGTTTGATTCTGATTATTTTCTTTTTCTCATTTTCACCTGTAATTGGTGGTGGGTTTGTTGTTGTTGTTGTTGTTGTTGTTGTTGCAGGGGGCATGGATTTTGTTTGCTTGTTTGTTTTATAATATGGCTTGGTTCACATGCTAAGCAAGTCTCCATAGCCAGGTGTTTATCCTGTCCTGGTTGCATTTTGCACTGTAAGGGGGATACATTGGCCCCCTAGTTTTGTTGTAAATGTTGCACTTGGATTCTTGGTTTGTGATGTAGTTGACCTGCCTTGTTTTTATTCAGGAAGATTCATTCATGCCTATACTCATTGCTGCTAATTTTTCCAGAATTCTGTTTTTAGTGCTCTAATTAGTGCTAGTTTTAAAAAAGAGTCTGTAAAGGGAAATGGAATTAAAATTAAATCGAATAATCAATCATATATTTGTTGAGGTTCACTAACTTGGTGAACCACTTTGTGTCAGGCTTCTGCAGGGTTGCATTGAGCTGAAGGATGTAAACAAATATATTCAACTAGCAAGCCAGTCACTGCAGTGACTTGTTTTGTCAAAGAGAAAAGGTTTTACTCACAAGACTGCCAAATGAGGAGATGGGAGAACAAATTTCAAACCCACCTCTCCAAAGATGGGATTTTAAGGATGTTTTTGAAATAGAGTACCAAGGTTCTCCAAGGCATGGGGAAGGGAGACTGGGGGGTAAGGAAAAGTGAGTCAGTTAGGATTGCATACATATAGTCAAGTTATACAGCTCTTCATAGAATGCATGTTTGAAAAATGGCAGTATCTCTATGATCTGAGGAAGGAGGTTTTGGCCCACTGACATCAAATGGTCACCTCTCTTCAGGTATTTATGTAGGTCCAGTTGAAGGGTCGGTGGTCACAGTCAGCTTGAAGTGGATAAGATCTGCCTCCTGGTTCCTGAAAATAACTTTAAGCAACCTTTACTGTAGTGACCCACATTCAGAAGTTATCTGTAAGGAAGTTCGTGGGAGGTTTTGCTATGTGACTTGCTAGTGGGGGTTTTAAAATAGATCAACTAGAAGTAAGTGATGAAAAGCAAGGCAGATTAAGTTTGGTGTTCTTAATCAGGTTAGCCTTCAGTTTTAAATATGTGACTCTCCCAAATAGGGCCTTGATCACCCAGGCTACTTGTAGTGCTGTGTTAAGTAGCACAAGTGTGTACATGTGCTCCAGCAGGTTGTAGGATGGGCCACTTCTACCTGTGAAAGCCAAGGGTGGTTTTATGAATGAGATGACATGGAACCTGGGTTTTGAAAGATGAGCTGAAGCTTGCAAGACTGATGAGGTGATAAAGAAATCCTAGGCAGAGAGGAGATGTTAAACCATACAGCTTGATAATGCATGGTCTGCTTAAGCAGGAATCAGTATTTAAGTGGGTTTAGAGCAAAGCCTGGGGTGCTGGGTAGCAAGTTGGAGTTGTATTCAAAGGCATTGCATGCTAAGGAATTTGTACTTAAGGGCAAGGTTCTATTGGAATAGGTCTTTGTGTTAGAGGGACAGCTCTACCAATATCTGTAGTGCGGTGGAGGTGAGAAATCTGTTGAAATGGCCAAATAAGACAATTGTGAAGGTAGAGGGAATGGAAGGTGGGGAAGAGTTGAACCCTTTGAAATTTTTGATGAACTGATCTTATATTTAGAAAACATTGAAAGCTGTAGCTCTCGTTCCTGGCTGCTCATTAGAATCACCTGGGAGCTACTTTTTTTTTTTTAAGTCCACCAAGTCTTCTCCCCCATTTTTACTTAATTGGTATAGATTAAGGATCGTGCATCAGCAAGCAGTTTTGAAATGGTTCCCAAGTGATTTTTATCTGCAGCTGCAGCGGGTAAGAAATCACAGGCTTCCTTAAGTGAACTGTGGTAAGCACTGAGTAGCAGGAATACCTGCCCTACGAGATGCCTGAACTACACACTTATACAAGTAATTTTTTAAAATGTATGTCTTGTTTATTGAAAGTTCCTAATGTTTTTGATATTTCTTTTTTATGTTTTTAACTTTTAAATAAAAGAAAAAAAAGAATTACCAAAGAAGATGTACGTCCATACTGTAAAATTACATAATTTTTCAAATTACTAAATTCAAAGATTAGTCCCCATCTCTTTGAAGGAGGAAAGAAAAGTGTTTTCCAAAAGACTAAGGATAGTCCTTTACTGAGCCTGAGGTGTTTAGGTTTTTTCCAGCATTTTGCAGTTACAATCTACCATGAATAACCATGTGTGTTTGTTATTTTTGTATTGTGAGAGAGGTATGTGTATCTTCAGGGTACTTTCTAGAAGCTAGTTTGCTCTGTCAAAAGATAGTACATTTGTAGTTTTGTTAGGCTATTGCCAAATTCCTCTCCTAAGTAGTTTTAGCAGTTTGTGTCCCCATCAGTAGCAGACGGCCTGTTTCGCTATAGCCTCCCCTTTCTTAAATGTGTTATGCTTTACTTTTTCTGTTCTTGATGTTCTTTGGTTTTAATTTGCATTTTTTTTGGCAGGTTTTAATATCTCATATCTTTTGTAAATTGTTTCATTGTTTTTTGTGGTGTTTATTTTGTTTTATTTTTTCTCCCTTCATGTTTAAGTGGTTTTTAATATCAACATTTTCAAAGTATGGTCTGTGGACTCCCGAAGGTCCCTGAAAACTTTTTTGCGTTCAAGGGCAAAACTGTTTTTATAACAATATGAAAATATTACTTGTCTTCTTCATTGTGTTGTTATTTGAGTGAAGGTTCAGAAACAATGGTGGTTAAAACTGTGGGCTTTGTAGCCCAAATCAAGGCAGTGGCACCAAACCTTATCAATAAGAGTCATTGTCACACACTCATAGATTAAAAGAAAACTTTCAGTTTTATTTACGAATCACTTGAAGCAGTAAGAATTATGTCTTATTACTTTCCAACCTTGAGTACATACTTTTTCAGTAGTCTAGGTATGCAGATGGGAAACGTGCCTTAAGTACTTCTGCCTTGTACTAAAGTGCTTGTGTGATTATTTGAATTGCAGCTGTGTATTGAGTTGGGGATGGAAGGCAGAAATCACTTTGACTTGAAGGAACAATTGTTTACTTGAAGGAATGTATGGTTATCTAAACTTGAATGTTTGACAAACATATTTCTCCAAAACGAATGAATACCTTGTTGCTTCAAGGAGAACAATTCTTGAAGGTATTTGTTGCTAACGATGAAAACTGATTTTTAAAACAAAAATTAAAATTTGAGAAGTTTTTATCTGTTTTTCAGTACTTTAAAGACTTTTTTGATGAACTTAATAGTAACACATGATTTTAAAATACACCATGTGGTGAAATGTGGCATCATTTGGAAGACTTGCCTAACTCAGGGAACCAGTATTTTCCAAAAGGCTAAGACATGCTATAGTAAAATTATACACAGATAAAATACCCATTCAAAGTGTAAAATAGGCCAGTAGATATTCATGCAGCAGTACAGACAGTTGATTGATATGGTTTCAAACTGTACGTTATTCCTCTCCTTTAGGAAACTACCATTTATCAAGTTTTTGGCATAAAATCAAATATGAATATTCTTAATTACCTAAAACACCTACTAAAATAACTTTTTTTTTTTTTTTTTTGAGAGAGAGTCTCGCTCTGTTGCCCAGGCTGTAGTGCAATGGTGCAATCTTGGCTCCCTGAAACCTCCGCCTCCCAGGTTCAAGCAGTTCTCCTGCCTCAGCCTTCCAAGTAGCTGGGACTGCAGGTGCACGCCACCATGCCTGCCTAATTTTTTGTAATTTTAGTAGAGACAGGATTTTACCATGTTACCAAGGATGGTGTCAATCTCCTGACCTTGTGATCCTACTGCCTCGGCCTCCCAAAGTGCTGGGATTACAGAATTGAGCCACAGCGCCCGGCCAGTAACTCCTCTTTTTCAACCACTGTATGTGTGTATGAAAAGTTGGATTTTCTTCGTGTGTTTTAACAAAAAGCAACATACAACAACAGGGTTTGTTACAGTGCATTTCCACCAACTTTTTTTTCTCTTCAGCAGTGAATGTCAGATTTTGTCAAAGGCTTTTTCAGGATCTTGGAGATAATCATATAATTTTTTTCTTTAGATTTATTAATAGGATGTGTTATACCAGTGGATTTCCTAATACACTAAGCTTGCATTCCTAGAATAAATCTCTTTATCATGGAGTATTTATGTAATGTTGGCTTTTGTTTGCTTATTTTTATTTTGTATTTTGCACTGATAAAAATAAATTATGTTGTGCTGTAATGTTGGGGGATTGGTCATTATGGACAGTAATTATCAGGTTTCACCATCAATATTATACTTGCTTCATAGAAATAATCTAGAAGGTTTCCTTTATATCAATGTTCTGGAACAATACATTGTATTGAGGCTGTCTGCATATTGCATGTTTTGGCACAGTTCCCCTGTGAAATCATTTGTGCTCGGTGCCTTTTTGTGGGATAATTCCCTCATAAATTTTTCTGCTTTTTCTCCAGAAATTGGCCATTTTAAGCTTTTTATTTATAATAGAGTCAATTTTGGTCGTCTATATTTCCTTAAGGAATTATGTTTCATTTAGACTTTCAAATTTATTTGAATTTTTTCTGTAGTCTTTTATGTTTTCTAATGCCATACTAATAGTTATGTGTGTCTAATAATTTATTTTTGAAGTTTTAGTCCTGCTTTTATTTTGAAATGTGAACATTATCTTTGAATTATGATGAGCACACGGTTTTATGTATAGTAGTCCCCTCTGAGCCATAGGGCATACGCTCCCCCAGTGGATGCCTGAGTTCACGGATAGTACCAAACCCAATGTTGCTGTTAATTGGGGCACATTTCTGTTTCTGTCTGCCACTCATAAGTTTAATGCCCTACTCAAAAGTTGAATGCCTTTTCCATTTTAAATAAGCACTTACCATGCACTGTGGCCAAACCCTTGCAGTTTAAGGTGTGACAGCAAAACTAGCACAAATTCCTTTTTCCTCCTTCACAATTTCACTAACAGAAGATTCCTTCTCCCTGTAGATCTTAGTAACCTCAGCATATGATTTTTTTTTTCTCTCTATTGAGTGGAGGACTTTCACCTTCTCAAAGGAAACTCTGGCATATCTAAATTGCCAGCATCATTACTAGTGCACTTTGGGGCCATGATTAAGTAAAATAAGGGTGACGTGAACACAAGCATTGTGCTACCTCTCCACAGTTGATCTCATAACTGTGACAGCTACTGAATGTCTATAACAAGCAGGAGCCCCTATGGCATGGAGACACTGGACAAAGGGATGATTCACATCTTAGATGGGATGGAGCAGGATGGCAAAAGATGTCATCACGCTACTCGTAATGGTGTGCAGTTTAAATCTTACAAATTGTTTATTTCTGGAGTTTTCCATTTAAAATTTTCAGACTGCAGTTGACCTCAGGTAACTGAAAGCTAAGAACATGAAACTGAGGATAAGGGAGGACCACTGTAGCTTATCTGTTTTTGTTCAATTAAATTTTGGGAAGATATATAAAGAGATTTAGATGGTTGCCATCGTGTTCAATTACTCACAGATTTCCCTGTTTGTTATTATTTTCTTTTTTCATATTAACTTCTTTTTGTATTCACTTTATTGCCATATAATTCACATACCAAACAATTCAGGTATGCAGCTCATTGGTTTTTAGCATGTTCAGAGTTGTGTGACCATCACCAGAGTCCATTTTAAAACATTTTCATTACTGTAAAAGGGAAAAACAAAAAACAACTCACACCAACTGACTTATCACTCCCCAATCCGTGTAGCCCTAGACAACGACCAGTTGCGTTTTTGTCTCTATAATTTGCCTTTCTGAGCATTTTATGTAAATGGAATAGTAGAATATATAGACCTTTGTGAACTGTTTTCACCTTAGCATGATGTTTTCAAGGTTCATTCATGTTATACTATGTATCAGTACTTCATTCCTTTTTACATACAATATTTCATTGTATGGATATACCACCGTTTATTTATCCATTCATCAGTTGATGGATACTTGAAATAGTTGGTATTTATTCTTTTTTAAGAAGAGGCTTTTTTTTCTTTTGCTACTTCTGTAGGCTTTGGGATAGGAGGAAAGGTGATATATGCACTATTCATGGTAAACATAGTGTCCTCTGTTGAGGACTGGAAAGCTGAGAGAGAAAGCTGTTACCTTTGTTCTCAGGCAGTTTGAATTGTACAATTTTATACAAAAAACATACATTTCTGGCTTAATGATTCTGTAGCCTTAAGAAAATGTATGATACCTCTTTAGACTACTCTAGGTACTCCATTTCCTTTCTAGAGAATAGTATAGATTTCTTTGAGATTAGGTAATTTTTTAATAACTTGAAGATATTTTGAATTTTTTTATACTGGCCTGTCCTGAGTCATTGTGGCAAAGATTCTAGGCTCTTTCAGAAGTGTAGCTTATTGTAATTTAGTTTTTTAAAAAGGTAATTTTACAATGTTTGTTCAGTGTGGCTAATGTACACCTTCTGTTATATAGTGTGCACAAGACATTATTCCAGAGATTTTTAGAAGTTTGCAGAAGTTGTTGAATGTTGAAATAACTAATACTTTATTTTCAAAGCAATTGGTATTTTGTTATGTAAAATGACAAATGCTGGATGTCTGTCATCTCCTAAATCAGTTGCCGGTATGAATGATGATCACACTGGACATTGCCAGTCTCCTCAGGGCCTCTTCTGATATTCAAAAATAAAGTCAGGATTTCAGCGTTAATAATTTTTAAATGTCTTTGTTTTTTAAAGAACATGTATATAGTTGGCAATTTTAAATATTCTGTTATGTCCAGTAGTTATTTGCGCTTGCATTCTCGTACAAATATAGTTCTAATAGGGAACTATGCAAGTGAGTGTTTATGGATCATGGATGTATTAAGATTGTAAGTTTTGTATTTTGACTTCTCTAGATTGTAGAGTATGATATAACAATTATTTTTGTCCTTAATAGCAGTATTTTACTGTGATTTTTACTTTAGGCTCCTGGATTTGGATTCGGAATTGCAATATCTGGTGGACGAGATAATCCTCATTTTCAGAGTGGGGAGACATCAATAGTGATCTCAGATGTGCTGAAAGGAGGACCAGCTGAAGGACAGCTACAGTAAGAGCTACTTATCCTAGGCACCTGTGCGACAAGCAGTGTTCCTGTCCTCAGGCACTGGCCTACTATCTTAGTGATTTTGCCATATTCACACACCACCTGTGCTATGGTTCATATATTCTTCCTTAAATTAACATGTTTACTGAAACAGGAAACTTTGGCCAGGTATGGTGGCTCATTCCTATAATCCTAGCACTTTTGGAGGCTGAGGCCGAGGGATCACTTGAGACCAGGAATTGAATACCAACCTGGGCAACATAGGGAGACCCCATCTCTACAGAAAAATGTAAAAATCAGCTGGAAATGGTGGCATTTGCCTGGAGTCCCAACTACTTGGGAGGCTGGAGAATCCCTTGAGCTTAGGATTCTGAGGCTGGAGTGAGCCTGATTGCACCACTGTACTCTAGCCTGGGCGACAGAGCAAGACCCTGTCTCCAAAGAAAATAAAAGGAAGCTTTATCTCTATCGTAAATGAAAAGCTAGCTTCACTCACTTTAAGTAGAATGTGTAACTGTAAAAATGGTGAAAAAGAAAATTTCTAATTCCATTTTGGGTAAAATCTAGCTTTCAGAAGCCTCTCTCCCCAAGTCTTGCACCCTTTTTGTGCCATATGAAGATTAGCAAGATAAAGAGAAACACAAAATATACTACCAAAATAATGACGCTATAATTAGAAGAATTAAAAGAAAATTAAATTATGAAAAGTTTACTTTTTAAAAGGGAATAAGCTTTCCAGCTATATGACTTAGTATCATTTAATGCCCTGTAACTGTACTACTAAGAATCATTTCATGTATTGTGAAATCTGTTCAGTCTTTTGGGGAAATACTTTGTTAATGACTTAAAAAATTAAAGACCTGTTGTTAGTTACTTGTTAAACGTTCTGTACAGATATCTGAAAGTAAATCGATTGACATTATTTTATTGTTGATCTGAAGAGAAATTATTAGTTAGTTCATAATTAGAATACATTTTAGAAGTACCTATCTTGAAAATATCATCATAAACTTACCAAAATGTTTTTGTCTCACATACTGTTTTGTGCCCTTTTTTCCCTAGGGAAAATGACCGAGTTGCAATGGTTAACGGAGTTTCAATGGATAATGTTGAACATGCTTTTGCTGTTCAGCAACTAAGGAAAAGTGGGAAAAATGCGAAAATTGTAAGTATCTCTTCTCTTTAATTTAGTAAAGGTACCTCAACTGTATTATTGGTACATTTCTGGTATTTGAATTTATCTTTCCTATTTAAGAAAATGAAAATGGAAACAGTAGTTCCAAAGTTAGTATTACACTTAAGAATGTTCTAACACTGGTGGTTTGTCACTGGTATGTGTATTTTCTCAAAGTTTAGATACCAGGATTTTTTTCAGTTTAAAAAGGAAAGGGGACCATTGAATAGTTACCTCTTTCTGGCTTAATGTTTCCTCCTTTTTTCCTCCTCTGCAGTCACATGCTGCATGACAATGTTTTGTTCAACAACAGACCACATATTCGACAGTGATTCATTCCGTAAGATTATAGTACTGTATTTACCGTGTTTAGATACACACATACTTACCATTGTGTTGCAGTCCCCTGTAGTATTCAGTACAGTAACATGCTATACAGGCTTGTAACCTAGGAGCAGTAGCCTATCCCATGTAGCCTAGATATGTGTGTAGTAGGCTGTACCATCTGGGTTTGGGAAGATGCATTCTGCAATGTTTGCACAAAGACAGAATTGCCTAACAATTCACTTCTCATAATATATCCCCATTGTCAAGTGGCACATGACTGTACTGAAGTTAGATTGGATCTTGGTATGTAGTTAGTTTGAAATATATGGCCCTATTTTCTGGTATAAGATTGATTTACTGGGCAAGTTTTGCATTATCGCTTGAATACATATTTGTCAGCATCTACTTTCCTTGTTACTCTGATAGTTTGAGGAGAGAGAAGATCTGACATTGTTTTTTGTAGAGTTGTTCAGAGTACATTTAATGTTACTTTTTTACTCTATAGCTAGAGTCCTTATTTCATATTTCTCTGAGAAGTCTACTTTTTATTAAGGGAAAAGAAATTCAGTTAACTCTTGATGACTGGCCTCAAATCACAGTTAAAACTTGGCAAATTTAGCACAGTAGATTTAATGTAAAAGTTTTATTTATTTTTTTGAGACACTGTCACTCTGTCACTCAGGCTGGAGTGCAGTGGCGTGATCTTGGCCCAGTGCAACCTCCGCCTCCTGGGTTCAAGCAATTCTTGGGCCTCAACCTCCCAAGTAGCTAGGAACACAGACACGTGCCACCACACCCAGCTAGTTTTTGTATTTTTAGTAGCGATGGGGTTTTGCCATGTTGGCCAGGCTGGTCTCGAACTCCTGACTTCAAGTGATGTGCCTGCCTGCCCTGGCCTCCAAAAGTGCTGGGATTACAGGCATTAGCTACCACGCCCAGCCAAAAGTCTTACTTAAAATGATATTCACATTTGAGGACCCCAGGAGCCACTTCATCCTCTTTGCTCCTCCACGGTTTTGTTTGTTTGTTTTTGATATAGAGTATCACTCTTGTTGCCCAGTCTGCAGTGCAATGGTGCCATCTTGGCTTACCGCAACCTCCGCCTCCCAGCTGCAAGTGATTCTCCTGCCTCAGCCTCCCAGGTAGCCAGGATTATAGGCATGCACCACCACGCTCAGCTAATTTAGTATTTTTAATAGAGACGGGATTTCTCCATGCTGGTCAGGCTGGTCTCAGAACTCCTGAGGTGATCTGCCCACTTCAGTCTCCCAAAGTACTGGGATTACAGGCCCTGCACCTCAGGTGAGCCACCATCCTCAGGTGAGGCACCCAGCTTCCTCTCCTGTTTCTATCCCATCCTGCCTCTGAAAGGACTGATAAAGGTAGCCTTGAAGCCTTAGCTCAGGTGTAGAAAGCTGAACAGGCTGGGTGATGTGCCCTGCCTTGTTCTTTGAGAACCTTTCTGCCTCCCAGCAGATGCTCAGAACCACAGCAGACCTGATGGAAAGGATAAGAGTGGGTGCAGGGAGGCCTGCTTTGAGTTTTGATGTCTGGGAGCAGTGGTAAAAGCTGGAAAGGGCATTCTCTGAGACTGCACCCATCACTTGCTCTGTCCTTCTGCCCTGTGTAGGCTGCCTTGCTGTATGTATGGCTTATCTCCACATCATTGCTGGTGAGATGAGAGTTCTCTCATATCGCAGTAGGACCAGTATTTGGTTATGGCATTGTTCCAGATAACAGACATCTCCTATTTTGTATGTTTTGACAATCTCATTGTAGTCCATAGTTTTACAACTGTAGTGTTACTTTGAAATTGTAACAGACTGCCTAGTGGATTACAGTTTTTAGTTGCACTGTTTACAAAAGCAAATTGCTGATTTTTTTGGTTTTAAAACAGCAAATTGCTAATAGTTTTGTTGGGTTTGATCAGTTGAATGAGCTTCAGTCTCTTGCTTTAGCTGCTCATTATTCTGCAGAGTGTTCTTCGGGTAGCTCACTGCATGTTCTGGGGCCAGCACGTTAGAAAACTTGTTTTTCATACTTTGTTTCTGAGGTGTGGTGAGCTTCACCCATACTTCCAACTTTTTGAGCCCTCCGTTCCTCTGTGATCTTCAGCTGTTTTGTTTTTCCATGCAACATATTTGGCACACATAGCCTACATTGATAATATATCTGAGAAAGTTGCATTTCTATACTCAAGACTTTTCCACATGGAAATCATGTTAGGTCTAAAATCAGTAATGTATTTGAAATAGCACATTCTTGGCCCAGCATGTAAGGAGAAGGATTTGGGGGCTGCACAAAGCTCTATCAGTTGGAAAGGTGTTTTTGCTCTGTGGGTAGAGGTTGTAGGGGCTTTCGGCAGAAAGGTGTTTTAATTAAAAAAGCAGCATTTGTTGATTTTTGCATTTTGACAGTTTCAATCATGTCATTAATTTACATTGAAGCTTTCATTGCCTTACGACTCTTAGAATAAAACCCCCATGTCTAAGAGTGTGGCCTTTGATTATAAGTGGCATTTTTGAACCTCATCCCCAGACATAACCAGAGCCATTATATATGTGGTGTTTATATATGTGGCCATTGTATATGTGGTGTTTATTTTCCCCAATTGTGAACTACCAGATTCTCTTCCCTACTCTCTGTTCTACTGATCTCTCCCTTCTCTCCTGTGCCTCCTACATTATGGGGTGGTTTGTTGATGGGATTATCTTTTCATAAACTGAGAGCCCTTTGGGCATTATGCTCAGTACATGAGTTCTTTCCCATTGAATTAAGATGTTAGAACTCCTTGGTGATAGAACTACCTTAAGTATGCTTAATTTTGTTTAGCAATAGGTGAAAGGCATCTGAAAATAGTTAGTTTGTAATACAATGAGCCTGTATAATTTTACTAAAATTCTGAACATGCTAATAAAGCGTTAGAAGTGAATGAAGAGACAAAAACACCTTCCTAGCAAAAACCTCTGTGAGCATTTCAGAACAGTTATGTGTTACTTAATGATGAGGATACGTCTTGAGAAATGCATCATTACATGATTTCATCATTGTGTGAACATCAGTGTACTTACACAAACCTGAGAGGTATAGCCTACTACGCTTATAGTGGATTGCTCCGTGGCTGTAAACCCCATACAACATGTTACTGTACTGAATACTGTAGGCATTTGTAAAGCAGTGGTAAGTATGTATGTCTAAACATGGAAAAAGTACAGTACAAATACATAACAAATAGAAAAGTTAAATGCCTGTGTAGGACACTATGAGTGGAGCCTGCAGGATTAGAAGTTGCTCTGAGTGAGTCAGTGAGTAAGTGGTGAGTGAATATGAAGGCCAGGACAGTACCACACACTGCTGTACACGTTAGAAACACTGTACATTTAGGCTGCACTGAGTTTATTTTTAAGATTTTAATATTTTTAATATATTTAATATTTTATAAATTTATTTAAAAGTCTTCTTTCTTCAATAATTAACCTTAGCTTACTGAAACTTTTTTAACCTGTAAACTTTTTAACTTCTTGACTCTTTTAATAACACTTGAAACACAAATACATTGTACAGCTAGCTATACACAAATACTTTTTTCTATTTAAATTTTTTTTTGTTATTTTAAGACAGTTTCACTCTGTTGTCCAGGCTAGAGTGCGGTGGCATGATCTTGGCTCGCTGTAACCTCCACCTCCCTGGCTCAAGTGATTCTTGTGCCTCAGCCTTGGGATTACAGGCACCTGCTACCACGTCTGGCTAATTTTTGTATTTTTGGTAGAGACAGGGTTTTGCCATGTTAGCCAGGCTGGTATTGAACTCGTGACCTCAAGTGATCTGCCTGCCTCGGCCTTGCAAAGTTCTGGGATTACAGGTGTGAGCCACCACACCTGGCCTAAATTTTTCTATTTTTTACTTTTTAAATTTTTTTAGTAAAAAGACACATGTACACATATTAGCCAAGGCCGACCCAGGGTCAGGATCATCAGAATCACTGTCTTCCACCTCCACAACTTGTCCTAGTGGGAGGTCTTCAGGGACAGTAACACACTTGGAGCTGTCATTTCCTGTGACAGCAGTGCCTTCTTGTGGAACACCTGCTGAAGGACCTGCCTGAGGCTTTCTCAGTTAACTTTAAAAAAAAAAAAAAAAAAAAAAAAAAAAAAAAAAA
>NW_016107334.1:11510028-11526638 GCF_001604975.1 Cebus imitator
TTTTTTTTTTTTTTTTTTAATTCAGCTGCGAAAATCATCATATTGCTACCTACTTCTTTAGTTAATTTTTAAGAATAATTTTCGAAGAGTGGTTTTTTCAGAGTCGAAGGGCCTGAATGACTTTTGATATAAGTATTGCCAGTTTGTCCTTCAGAAAATCAATAGGCTGTTGTCTGAATCTTTGCTGAGCTGATAAACTAAACAGGTGTTTCAAAGGAAACATTTTAAATCACAAGTGGATTTGAACCTCTCATGGTATATTTACTCCCCATTTGTTTTTCATTTACCTGTTCATGTTCCTTACATTTATATGATGGTGATGATCATACTAGAGTGTTTTATGGAGTCAGATTATTAGCCTTTTGTCATACATACCTCATGTGTTGTTGTCCTCTTTTGTGAATGTAAGTTGTGTTTGTTATTTTTGTATCATTTTGTTACAACATTGAAGTTTTAATTTTTATTTTGTCATGTCTATGAGACTTTCACTTTATTGGTTCTGCCTTGGTGTCATGTTTCCAAAGCCTTTTAGTTGCAGAAGCCTCTCTTTTGTATTTTATTCCATTTCTTACATGATGTCATTTTGTTTATTTTACGTTTGAGTATTCAGTTAAGCTGAACTGTTTTGAAGTAGAAATTTTTTTCCCTAAACATTTTTATTTCAAAAATTTCAGTGTTAAAATGAAGCTTAGTTATCATACCTACTAAATATTATTCACGTTTGTTTATATACTTTTAAGTAGAGAATCATAATAGGACTGGATACCTTTCAATAAGGTAAGTACCTACTAGATATAAGCATTGTATTATATGTACAGTTAAATGCATGCAAAGGAATGTCTCAAGGAACTGGAATCTTAGTGGGCTGGATAGGTATACATACTGATAACCATATAATGCACATCATCTGAGGTTAATAGGTCAGGTACAGTAGAATCCCAAAGAGGTGGCACTCTCTTACAGGAATGATAGGGAAAGCCTTGAGTGCTCATCTGTTAACTTTGTGTTTATTACTAGGGAGGAACTGAAGATTAAAATACTAATACCATGTATTGCTTCCACTGTAATATGTTGCTTCCACTACAGTATGTTAGAGGTGAGATGTAAAAGCAGGCAGCTAGCATTAGGAGTGCGTCACAGAAAATGTTACCTGATAAGGACCTCAGCTGTGGTTGCCCCAAGATGGGAAGGGCAGCCTTTCTCTTTCAATTCCTAACAGGGCGTTGGCTGTCCTCCTTTTCACATGTGCTGGCCTCTGCTGCTGCTGATGCAGCCCTTTGAAGAAGAGATAAGATGCTAACATGCAGGTGAATAGCAAGACGGAGAAATAGAAGATTAATTGGGAGCTTAGTAGGCAGAGGACAGATTTTAGGTAAATAAAAGATTGAAGTTGCAGGTAACCTGGAGTTTGACAGTTGAAGAAAAAAGTCTTAGAGGTAGGTAGGGATAAGAATGAGAATGCAAATACAAGGGTTTCATTCATTCAGGAAGAAGATCACCTTGGTCTTTGAGGCCAAAAGGAAGGAGGATCATATAAATGGGATACTGAAAACATTTAGGAGGGGAGTGGGGGTAAAATGGCACTGATCTTCTTAAAGCAGGCTGAGTGACTCAGATCTTGAAGAATGGTTGTGGAATACCTGCATTAGCAAATTTAATCGAGAGGCTACAAGATGTAGACAAAAAGGTTGCTGAACAAGAACAAGATTCTGTAAAATGAATTTATAGAGGGCCTAATCAACAAAGTGTGGAAGGGAAGGTAACACAGGACTGGAGTTTGTTATGGCAGATGATTTGAGGGGTCAATAGAAAGTCATTTAAGTATGGCAGTAGGATGTTTCATGCAAACTTGGGGGAAGGAGGGATGCAAGTGAAACCAGGATGGAGCTAATGAACGGAGAATAAGAGAGGATGAAGAAATTGGAAATAAGATAATGAAAAGTTTCAGCAGATCAAGGTGTCTGAAGTAGAAGACAAGGAGTGATACACAGAAGATCTTGCAGAACTACAGTGAGGTCAAATGTACGCTATTGTGGGAAGGCAAAGTGTAGTCCACGGATTACAGGGCCACTTCATTAGCAGGTGTAATACATGTAGATCTTCAGCTTGCAGAGAGTGAAGTAAATAAGCGGACAGACAGTACAGAGCCAGTTACCAGAGTCATTGAGAAAAGAATGCCAGAGGGAAGAGTTTGCACCCAGAGGGCAAGTACAAATTGGAGAGATCCAGAGACTGAAAGCAGTTTGTGTTGGTGAAGTACAGCTGAGTTCATTGGCTCCAACATTTTATTGAATGTTAGTGTGGCTGTAGAATAAACTTACCTCTTAGACGTCTGGGGCAATTGTGTGCCTTGATAATGATACATTCTAAAACGTTTTAAGGAATCAAGTTAGACTTGGAAGTTTGCTGTAGTTTTGGTAGCACCTAGAATATATTTGATGGCCTTAGAATACAGGGCTGTCCTTTTTCTTCAAAACACCAGCAGTTGTTAGTTTCCCTGTAAGCTTGTGATTATTACACCAGGAAGAGCTTTCTGTGTGAAGTAAAGATGTTTTTAGGCCCAGTCTTTCTAATTTGTGCTTAACCAGATCTGTTTATCAGGAGAGCAGAAAACACAGCCTTTATGGAAATGTGTTCCTTAGCAATTTGTTGGCGTTTTTTGTGTATTGTTTCTCACTGGGTCATAATTAATATGGGACAAGAGACATGTAATGTTCCTTTCTCTTTGGAACTGAACGTACGTATATGAAAATCAGTCAGCTTGTTTTGTAACCTTTTTCACTTGCAGACAATTAGAAGGAAGAAGAAAGTTCAAATACCGGTAAGTCGTCCTGATCCTGAACCAGTATCTGATAATGAAGAAGACAGTTATGATGATGAAATACATGATCCAAGAAGTAGCCGGAGTGGCGTGGTTAACAGAAGGAGTGAGAGGATGTGGCCGAGGGAGAGAAGTGCAAGTAGAGAGAGGAGCTTGTCTCCACGATCAGACAGGCGGTCAGTGGCTTCTAGCCAGCCTGCCAAACCTACCAAAGTCACCTTGGTGAAATCCCGGAAAAATGAAGGTATTCCTGCCAACTCTTGGTGTTATTTTCTCATGAAAATTTAAAACAATTTTAATGAGAAGTACAGTTGCTGTCTCTTCATGTCATTGCCTTGTTGTTTTAGTGTTTGTGTTCTATTGCTGTAAGTCAAATCCTGTTATGGCAGGCTTCAGGGACTGTTCATTTTCTCTACTGCAACAGGTAGGACTTCCAAGTGAATTGTCCAGTAGTTGGCGTTTGGATTTGTTGTTGTGATGAGAACAGCCAAGTACAAATTATGCTAACAAGAAATGTCACAGCATCACCAAATTGAAATTCAGTGTTTTTCTTAACTGTTAGTAGTATAATCATGGAGAGAAATCCTGGGACTTTGTTGTTGTTGTTGTTGTTACAAGGTCTGGCTCTGTTATCCAGGCTGGAGTGCAGTGGCATGATCTCAGCTCACTGCAACCTCTGCCTCCTGGGCTCAAGCAATCCTCCCACCTCAGCCTCCCTAGTAGGTGGGACAGCAAGTGCACACCACCATGTCCAGCTAATTTTTAAATTTTGGGTAGAGACAGGGTTTTGCCATGTTGCCCAGGCTAGTCTCAAACTTAATCCACCTGAGCTCAAGCAGTCCACCTGCCTTGGCCTCCCACAGTGCTGGGATTACAGGTGGGAAGCCACTGCACCCTGCTGGGTCTTCTTCCCGCTCACTCCAGACTGTTTTTTTAAATGGAGGAATTAAATGAAAAGAACCCCTTATAACACGTTTCTGTATAATGCAGGATTTCTTTGAAGTTTCTGAAACTGAAGCTTAGCTGCTTTCCCTCATACTTATTAAATTTGATAAAAAATGGATCTGACTGTGGCTTCCTATTCCTTTGGGTGTGCATGGCTGAATATTTTGATATAAAGGGCATTACAGTAGGAATATTATCAAGCCTTACTTTGATCTGCCCTAACTAAGCTTGGCATATCTCCTGGGTAGTACTCCCTACCCTCACTCTAGAGCAGACTTCTCAGTGAAGTTCTCGACATTTGCTGTTTCTACTTCGTTTCACCCTTACTTCTCAACCTTCTCTGGTCTAGTATCTTTCCCCATCTTCCCCCAAAAATGTTCACACTAAATCTAATAGAAGTTTTTCAGTCTCTAGCTTGCTTGTCTTTTCAGTATCATCTCACATGGTTAACCGCTCCTTATTTTTAAAAATAAAGCTGTCTTTTGGTAATACTGCATCTTCCTGGTATTTAACTCCCCACCTTTCTTTCTCTATCTTTTGAAAACTCATTCTCCTCACCCTGCCCTTTATAACATTCTGTCAGTTTCTCTCCTAGAATCTTTTTTTCCACTTAATATTTTTTTTTCTTTTCCTCAGGTTGAATAACAATTTCTTTAGGCAATCTCATCTGTTGACCTGTTTCCAGTCACTGCTGGTGATGGCAGAACTTCTTTCTCTAGCCCAAATCTGTACACTCTTATGTTCTAGCTGTTAGGCATATTCACTTAGACGTTCCTGTAGGTCCCTGAAACACAGCACATCTCAAATGAAACACATCTGTCTCTTAAAATTTTTCTTTGTATTTCTCATGAAGTATTCTATTGAATGTGTTCCTATTTATCCAGGCCATTCCCAGATAACATGGTAGTTACCCTTGACGTTTCTTTTTTCCCCTTGCATGGTGAATGTCCTCACTTCTGAGTACCACTCTTACCCATCCCATTCTTTCTCCACTGCCTCCACCCTTTTCCAAGCCACTGTTATCTCTTACACAGACTCATTTGGTCTCATGGGTTGTCTCTCGGATCCCTTTAAGTTGATTCTGCAGATTTCTTTATAGATGAAGGATCCTGTGTGACCACTTCTTACTCTTTAGCCCCTTTCTTCATTAATTCTCAGTTTCAGCTACACTAGACTTAGGACTTCATTGAATCCACCAGGTTTTTTTCTTCATAACTCAGTGCATTTGTTTTGAACTGTTCAGCCAGCACTCACCCCGTACATCCCCTCCCACACAAACCCTTCAGATTTAGTTTTCATCTTTCTTAAAGTTTTAGCATTAGTATTTCTTAGGGAGGCCTTCTCTGATCCCTTACTTGGTGCAGAACCTGGTGTTTCTGCTGTCTGAACTCTTCGCATTTGCAGTTGCTGTCATCCTTTTTTTTTCACTGACTCTGTAAACTTGCACAGTGCAGGAACTATCTCATTTGCTGCTTTCTCCCTTATTCCTGGTACCTGGTACCTAGTTGATACATACCCCCAAGAAGTATTTAGAATGAATGAATAAGCTAATGTACAAGGAATATTTTGGGTCATCTGTGTAATTGTCATTTGTATGTATTTAATCTTGAAGAAGTCTTTTAACCAATACCGCATCCTTCTGTGATGCAATGATTGTATGGTTGACTGCCTTACTCCTTGCCTATATCTCCTAATAGGCCATTTTCTTTACCCTGATTCTATTTCTGCCTGTGAGTCCTCTTTGAATGTTTTTGTTTGTTTGTTTGTTTGTTTTTGAGACAGTCTTGCTCTGTTGCCAGGCGCCAGGGTGGAGTGCAGTGAACAACCTCGGCTCACTGCAATCTCCACCTCCTGGGATCCAGCAATTCTCCTGCCTCAACCTCCCGAGTAGCTGGGACTACAGGCACACACCACCATGCCCAGCTAATTTTTGTATTTTTTAGTAGAGACGGGGTTTCACCATGTTGGCCAGGATGGTCTCGATCTCTTGACCTCGTGATCTGCCCACCTTGGCCTCCCAAAGTGCTGGGATTACAGGCATAAGCCACTGCGCCCGGCCTGAATGTTTAAGTTAAACTGTAACTCTGATTTAATTTTTAGACACTAGGTAGTAGGTCTGCTAATTTATTCCATGTTAAAAACAATTTTCTGTTTTCCATTTGGTTTTTAGTTTTGTTTTTAATGCAGTAAAACTCTCCACAGAACCAGGGGCAATCCTTAGTATATTGATAGATATAGTCATTGGTCTTATTTTTCTTAAAATGTATTTTTCTGCAGCTGTTCAAAGAACCTGGGCAGTTGTCTGAACTCTGCTAGTAATTTCTTCAGCTTTCACCATATCATTACCCACAGACAGAATCAATGTCCTCACTCTTGGACACTCTGTTGGTTGTTTAAAGGAGAGGACTGGCATTACATGTCCTGCCCACATCAGCCTGACTGGTTGGAAGCCTTTGCACTGATACTTAGTATATGCTGCTGTGTATGTCTCTCCAGTGTTAGAGGGTTGTAGAATCAGAAAATTTTTGGTCTTGGAGCTGTGAAAAATAGAAATAGTGTATGCATGGTAACAGCCATCAATAAAATAGTCAATATTTTCAAAGTTTTTCAAACCTCAAGCAGTTTACTCTTTAGAATTCTATTTCTAGCCAGGCATAGTGTGACACATGTTTGTTATTCCCAGCTACTCTGGAGCCTGAGGCAGGAGGGTTGTTTGACCTCAGGAATTCAAGTCCAGCATTGCAACATAGTGAGACCCTGTCTCTGAAAGAAAATTATATTCCTTAAGCATTCTGAAGAGCTAGTGTATCAATGCTTGATCAGAAAGAAACAGTGTCTTCTTGGGGCTTTTCTCCTTTTCAGTAATATGGGAGCACAGGGTATCCGTCCTTCATTTGAACCATACATTTATACTTTGCTTTCACGGAGACATTGCAGACTTGCTAATCAGAGGGAATGTCTTATTTGCAGAGTGGCCAAGAAAATTTCTTTTTCTCGATTGTACTTAAAAACTCTATGCAGTGGTTATTAGTTTAGTTGTATACTTGTAAAATCTATTTGGGTGTCTTAGGATGTAACACTAAAACATTTAATAATATTATTTCAGAATATGGTCTTCGATTGGCGAGCCATATATTTGTTAAGGAAATTTCACAAGATAGTTTGGCAGCAAGAGATGGCAATATTCAAGAAGGTGATGTTGTATTGAAGGTATAGTCATTTTCTTATATTTTAATGAACTGAAATAGAAAACAAATTCTAGAGTTACCATGTAGTTTGTGCTCTTGTTTGAAGCAATTTTGCCAAAGAGAATTAAAAATCAGTGTTTGGGGGAGAGGGATATAAATTGCCTTTACGCATTATTACATGTTAACCCTGGTACTTTAGGTTTCACAGGGTCATCCTAAGGTAAATGTCATTCACCAGTAGGTACTACTTTGTAGATAGGTGTGTCTGTTCTTACACATTAAGAAGTTTTGATAATTGCTTCCAGATATCTTTGAAATGCTTGTTTGTTTGTTTATAAGTAATAGAAAGTGACAGGCTTTTGGGAAGGAGTTAGGGGATCTAATTTGAGTTTTTCTGACAGCAACAGTGCAGTAAAGATTTTGTCTCAGAGAGATGGAATACTCTCTGATAGTTTAGAAAAGTATTAAAGAGACTGTTTTGGTTCTTATAGCAAGAAATAGTTTGGATATTCCTGTTTATAGCAAACTAAGTTAACATTTGTATTTTACCCTTTACTTTTAACCTGTAATTTATTTTCTGTTGCAGATAAATGGTACTGTGACAGAAAATATGTCATTGACAGATGCAAAGACATTGATAGAGAGGTCTAAAGGCAAATTAAAAATGGTGGTTCAGAGAGATGAACGCGCTACGCTGTTGAATGTCCCTGATCTTTCTGACAGCATCCACTCTGCTAATGCCTCCGAGAGAGATGGTGAGTGTGATTCTGTTTGAAGGTTCCCTCTAAGTGACCTAGTTTCTTAAAATACTGGGAGATTAGACATCTTTGAATGAAATGAGAATTTTCTACAAGCCAAATACCTTCAGAATCTGAGTTTTTTATATATATATATATATATATATATACACACACACACACACACACACACACACACACACACGTGTGTATATATATGTGTGTGTGTGTGTATATATATATACATATATATGTGTGTATATATATATAAATAAAATGTATTTTTTTTTCCCTGTAGAGAACTCACCACTATTGATTTGATCACTGGCTGATGAAATTAATGCTTAACTATAAGTAATTATACTTGCTAGCTTATCTTCATTATCACTGGAGTACCTTATACTGACTGTAATTGTAATTGTTTTTGTGGCAAAGTAAGTAGCACTCTTGTTTGTTTAACAGACATTTCAGAAATTCAGTCACTAGCATCAGATCATTCTGGTCGCTCACATGATAGGCCTCCCCGCCGCAGCCGGTCACGATCTCCAGACCAGCGGTCAGAGCCTTCTGATCATTCCAGACACTCTCCACAGCAGGCAAGCAATGGCAGGTAAGAACACTCTACCTTTTAAAATACAGAGATTTTGTTTGTTTAATACCAGTATCTGAAATTGCTTACAAATAAATTTAAAAGATGGATTTCTTTTGAATATTCAAGATTAAGTCTATTTTTCTCAATCTAGACATTTTTAAAATCTAAAATAACAGCAAACTTTTCCTTAAACGGCCAGATAGTAAACATATGTCAGTCATACAAGCCATGCAGTCCTTGTCACTGTTCAACTGCAAAAGCAACCATAGACAATATGTAGATGAAAGGGGCATGACTGTGTTCCCATAAAACTTTGTTTACAAAAACAGTTGATACACAGCTGCAGTTTGTCATACTTTTGCATTAGAAGATGCTAGCAAGCTTTAGGAATCTACTACTTGGGAAAGTTAACTATAGAAGTCCTTTAATAAACAGATTAACCTGGAATTTTAAAATACACTAGTGTTGGCTGGGCATGGTGGCTCAGGCCTGTAATCCCAACACTTTGGGTGACGAAGGCAGGCAGATCACTTGAGGCCAGGAGATGAAGACCAGCCTGGCCAACATGGTAAAACCTTGTCTCTATTAAAAAATATAAAAATCAGCCAGGTGTGTTGATACACTCTTGTAATCCCAGCTACTCAGGAAGCTGAGTCTGGAGAATTGCTTGAACCGAGGAAGTGGAGATTGCAGTGAACTGAGATTGCATCACTGCACTCCAGCCTTGATGACAGAGCAGTACTCTTTTTCAAAAACAAAACAAAACAGAACACTAGTATTTATGCCAAAGGATCTGGTATGATGGTAGTATGTGACCTACCTGAAATTGTCTGTCTTTAGAGTCCCATGTACATTTGAGAATTTGAAGAAAATTCTTCTTCTTCTCTCCAGAAAAATGCATATGTGCACACAGCAATTTGCATACAATTTCTGGATATTCCTGAGGCTCTATACGCCACCAGCTGACCCATGGTTAACTGTAGTCCCAATGAAGATCACTTGAAATATGAGTCCAGAGCTGAAGAGACAGTTTAGAAGAAAAGGGAACCCGTATATGTTGTTGACGGGAATGTAAATTGATAGGGTCATTCTGGAAAACAATGTGGAGGTTCCTCAAAAAATTAAAACTACATCTACCACATGATCCATCAATTCCACTTCGGGGTACATAACCCAAAGGAAATGAAATCACTGTCTCAAAGAGAGATCTGCACTCCCATGTTTGTTGCAGCATTATTCACAGTAGCCAAGATATGGAGTCGACCCAATGTCCATCAGCAGATGAATGGATAAAGAAAATGTGGTGTATGTTTTTACACACACAATGAAGTATGATTCAGCCTTTAAAAAGAAGGAAATCCTGCCATTTGGAACAACATGGATGACCCTGGAGGGGATTATGCTAAGTAAAATAACCAGACACAGAAAGACAAACACTGCATGACCTCACTTACTGTGGAACCTAAGCAAGTTGAACTCATAGGCACAGACAGTAGAATGCTGGGGTTGGGGGCAGGGAGGAATGGGCAGATATTGGTTAAAGGGTACACAGTTTTAATTATAAGGTAAATAAGTTCTGGAGACCTAATTTACAGTGGGGTAACTGGAGTTGATGTATACTTGAAATTTGCTGAGAGAGTATATTTTAAGGTATTCTTTTGACACACATTAAGAAAAGTATGTGAGGTATGGATATGTTAATTAACCTGGTTAGGGTCATCATTTGAATATGTATATCATAAGCAAGTATCACTGTTGTATACCTTTAATAGATACTATCTTTGTTTGTCAGTTAGACCTCAAAGCTGGAAAGAAAAAGTAAATTTGGGTCTAGATCTGAAGAGATTATTTAGGAGTAGAGATGTTGAATTGAGACTTAACTTGCTTAGAGGTGTTAGCTGAAGCCATGGAAGTCAATAACATTGCTAAGACAAAGGATTTGGAAAGAAGGCCGAGAACTGGGAGGACTGGCCTAACAGGGAGCACATTCTTCTAGGAAGGTGAAGAGGCAAGGGGGAAATAAGAGGGGAGGAGTGCCTCGCCAGGAGAGAGCTTTTTTTCAAAGTTTGTAAAAGCCATAGTGACACAGTAGTTAAAACTGTATATTCCAGAGAAGATTAGCATGGCCCCTGCACAAGGATGACACACACATTCATGAAGTGGTCCATATTTAAAAAAAAAAAACTATATCCACAAAAGTGTTTGGCATTCTACTAAAATGGCAACTAGTAAGAGGATAACTTGAAAGAGCTATGAATATGGTTGCTAATGTTGTATCCAGTGTAGTTTTAATATATTTGTGAAGCTCATTATTTCTAAGTTTCAAACTTGGATTTCTAAATTATAAGAACCCTTGTGTTTGTTTTAAGGATGTAATGATTTTATAAAGGAATATTATGGCATGTTACATGTAAAGTTGGCTAATCTTGTAACTGATGATGATTTTTAATTGCTGTAGTTCTAAAAATCCTCCTGACATAGCATAGATGTTATCAGGAAAAGGATTACTGCTGAAACACATGCATGCACAGTGCTACAACCTTTCATGATTCATGGGAGCAGCTGAAATTTTAACATCCCTGACTCAGCTAGAAACCAGGCTTATCTCAAGTAATTTGGACATGATTTCTCCTTTTAAATAAAACAATCTTAATCAAAATCTCAAATGTTTGGCCATTAGTTTGGATTGTAAACAAATTCTAAATCCTAGAAAATTCTTTTTGGTATCTACTTTGTTCATTTAGATTTCTTCAACATTTAGAATCTGTAGCCTTAACTTAAAAGTTGAGGGGTTTTTCCCCCCTAAAATTACTATTTTTGTATTACACTGTGATGTTTTATTTCTCCTAGGAATCTTAAGTATTCTCATTGGTAGCACCAGTAATATGGGAGCTTTTAAAAATACAGACTTCTGGGGTTGCTTTCAGTTCATCTGAGACTGAGGCAATTTGACCCTCAAACAACCTGGGGGTTAGAGGGACCAACACCTGTCTCCCACCCACAACACACAGTCACAAATCCACCTGTGATTTTTAACTTCCCAGAAGCATAACTATTAACAACCTATTGTTGACTGGAGGCTTACTGATAACATAAACAGTACAGAGTTTGTGGGTTAGATGTATTATATACTGTATACTTTTAAAGTAAGCTGAAGAAAAGAAAGCTAATTTTAAAAATCGTAAGAGAAAATACATTTACTGTTCATTAAGTGGAAGTGGACCATCATAAAGGTCTTCATCCTCGTTTTTCTTCATCCCTCATTTCCTTCATTCTTGTTTTCACATTTAGTCATCTGAGGAAGAGGGAGGGGTTTTCTTTCTGTGTCGTGAGTGGCAGAGATGGAAGAAAATTCGAGTATAAGTGGACACAGTTCAACCCCATGCTCTTCAAGGATTAACTGTACTTTTTTTTTTTTTTTTTTTTTTAGCTCCTGGTATTTTTCTCTTCTGTACACTACTAGCTGTGGAAACTACTGATTAGAAAGTATAGTATGTAAAATCAAATATAGTACTTCAAGCACAGAAGGAAAAACTCTTCAGGTTCTTTTCATATTTTTGTGGTGAGAATTTAATGCCTGAAAATTTAGTAATCTGCCTACAGACAAGATATAAATAGTACCAGTTGCTTAAAGGTTTCGTTCCCACCCTAAAGTTTAATCTTCAAATCCTGTAACTGTAGAGTTTTAATTTAGAGCGTGACCTGCATTTTGAGAAATAACTTACATACATTAGAAGAGTAAAATGCTAGTGTTAAAAAAAAAAAAAAAAAACGCTATGGGACTTCCATATAGTCTTTTGCTTTTGTTATTTAATTTTGGCTGTATAAGTGTCTTTTTGTTTTGCAAATTGTATTTAAATTATCTTTAAAGAAGTGATACAAAAATGCCTTGGTCTCTGTGAGAAAAGTTTCACTTGAGTGTAAAAGGAAATCTATCATGGCAAACATCAGCCTTGCCCTATTCTCTTCCTAGATTGTTGAATATTTTTGTATATTTTTCGGATGTGCCGTTATCTGCTGAGAATAATAACCCCTTCATCTTCATTTTGTTAGAAGCGATAGAATATAGTGATTTCTTAGGACTTTGGAGCCAGACTTCCTGCATTCAAGTCCCAGCCTGCCGTTGGTAACTTCAGTAACCTTGAAACCTCTGTGTTTCAGTATCCCCATCTGCAGTGAAGCAGGCAGGTCATATGTTATAGAATGGTGAGAAATTAGTTATTACAATACCTGGTGCACATGTTCGATACTGTAATTATTGTGGTGATTCATAGTAATAAGTTAGAATTTCCAAATGTGCTTTCTCATCTGCTCTGAGATTTCCTCATTCTGTATTTAAGCAAACTAAAATTGAAAGGTTGTGATAAAGTCCATGGTTATGTTGTTGACATAGGATTGGAGCCAGGATTAAAACTGTTGGCTTTTTGACCCAAATCTTTGACCTTACTGGTGTAGAGAAAAAAATTTCGTAGCTTAATTACTACTTAATCTTCAGGAAACTGAAATCCACAAGAGTTCCATTGTTGTCATGACCTACTTATGTTCCCCTGTGTGATATTCTTTTCTTAGAGAGCAAACATATGGAGAGAATTCTGAGAAAAACACACAAGCTTGTTCTTCATTATAATTAGATGAACAAAGTACCCTCACTGTTGTCTAGAACTGGAGTTGGCAGACTGCAGCCTGTGGGCTAAATCCAGCCTCCTAGTTTTGTAAAGTTTTATTGGAAACCCATTCCACAATGGCATAATTGAGAAGTTATAAGAGAAACTATATGGCTGAGAGAGTCAGTTACAGGAAAAGTTTCCAAATGCTTGGTTTGGAATGTTAAAATAGTTTTACTTTGTTTTTAAATTCAAAGACATTAGGGAAAATTATTACAGTGGTTTTCTTACGTCTTGATGCTTGTTGCTGGGCTTGTTTGCTTTGTTTTGCATTTTACTTAGTATTGTTGCGGAGCTCTCTGTGGGTCAAGACTTACACTGTAGGAGCTGGGAATACTGCGAGAGGCCACAATTGATCGTGGCAGTGCTTCTTCATGCTACTGAGTGGGTGTCACTGAAAAGATGATTTCACTGATCTTCCTGTAGTCCCTGCATAACCAGAGAGTATTTGATTTGCAGGGTATGATCTAACCCTCTGCTTGGTTACATTGTACTCTTCCTCATTTTTACAGCTATTGTAACAGATCCATTTTATGTTTCCTTCTAGGTGAACAACAGATGTTTATCTTTTTTGTTCTATAAATTTTTATAAAAGTGACCGATTAGTCATAAGCAGGTACATTATTGAAAAGATTCTATTACAGTAAAAGATCAGACTAACAGGATAAAATTGAATTGTGGAAAACTTAAATTATTATGATTTACATTTTGCATTCTACCTATTTACATTTTGTTACACTCATTCCCTGAAACCGACAGAGATCATCTAAAGCCTAAACTGTTTTCTAAAGTGTTTAGGAAATGTGTTTTCACAAATAGAAAAACAGTCCAGTTTATATTTAGCAAATTCATTTTATGAAAATGGTTGCTTCTGAGGTGAAAAGCAGTGTTTTGAGAAGGTTGAAACTTTGTAACAGTTATTTAATCCCTTCATTCATTGTCCTCCTGAGAAATTCCTCTACTAAATTCTAAATTAAACATTGCGTCAGCATTGATACAGCTTATGATATAGCAAATACTTGATAGTAAAACTGAATTTTTTGAATCAAATTTTTAGCCTAAGTTCGTGTTTGGCCAAGTTAAGATCATATATTTGGGATCAAAACCTCTTATCTATACAATCTACTCCATATTACGAGTTTTTTAAGAATGCTGAGTAAGTCCAAATATACATGCAGATAGAGCATATAATGTGTGGTCATGTGTCACTTGATGGGGATACCATCTGAGAAATGCATTCTTGAGTGAACATCATGGAGTGCACTTAAGACAAACCTAGGTGGTAGAGTCTGTTACACCACTAGGGTATACGGTACAGCCTGTTGCTCCTAGGCTACAACAGACCTGTACAGCATATTGCTGTACCAAATACTGTAGGCAGTTGTAACAAGTTAGCGTTTATGTATCTTAAACACAGGAAAGGACAGTAAAACTACAATATTTTAATCTTGTGGGACCACCTTTGTCTGTGGGGTCCATTGTTGACTAAAATGTCCTTAGGTGGTCTTAGCTTTTAAATTAAAAGATCTAGTTTTTTTATTTGAACAACTTTTCCTCTTACCTTTTTATAATTGTTTTCTTCAACATTTGAGAACTATAAATATTCTTTCATCTTACTGTATATAGTTTCTGTCACATATTGCTTAATTTTTTCTGGAACTTACATACAGGTTGAGCTTAGCTAATCTGAAAATGCAAAATCCAAAATGCTCCAGAATCCAAAACTTGAGTGCCGACATGACACTCAAGGAAAATGCATTTCAGATTTCACATTTTTAGATTAGGGCTGCTCAATGGGTAACCAGTGTAATGCACATACTCCAAAATCTGAAATCCAAAACAGTTCTGGTCCCAAGCATTTCAGGCAAGGGATGCTTAAGCTGTGCAGCTTTGCCAGTAGGCTAGAAATTATTGCTGAAACATCCTAATATTGATGAGCTTTTTTTTTTTTCTTTTTCTATTTCAGATGTGGAGAGGTAACCATCTTCTGACTAGTGAATTTCTTTTTTTGTTGTTTTTTTTGTTTTTTTAACTTTTAGGTTTAGGGGTACATGTGCAGGTTTGTTACATAGGTAACCGTGTGTCATTGGGGTTTGTTGTACATCTTATTTCATCACCCAGGTATTAAACCCAGTATCCAATAGTTATCTTTTTTGTTGTAGTCCCTCCTCCCACCCTCCCCCTAAAGTAGACCCATGTCTGTTGTTCTCCTTCTTTGTGTTCATAAGTTCTTATCATTTAGCTCCCACTTATAAGTGAGAACAAGCAGTATTTGGTTTTCTGTTCCCACGTCAGTTTGCTAAGGGTAATGGCCTCCAGCTCCACTTAGTTCCGGCAGAAGACATGATCTTGTTCTTTTTTATGGCTGCATAGTATTCCATGGTGTATATGTGCCATTTTCTTTACCCATTCTGTCATTGGTTGGTATATAGGTTCATTCCATATCTTTGTTAAAGTGCTGCAGTGAACATTCGTGTGCATATGTCTTTATGATAGAATGATTTATATTCCTCTGGGTATATATCCTGACTGGTGAATTTCAGATTTTATTTACTGATCATTGGTGTTAGTCTTTTGTCTAAATAGAATAGATTTCATAACTCCAATTTGATAGGTGCTTTATTCTCAACAGGACTTACATGTATTGTTGGTAGTGAACATGGTGTTGATACTACTATGTGTTCTTTTTTAGACACACCATAACGTCCTTTACCTTTGTTTTTGTTTTTTTTTTTTCTGTTTCCCTTTCATCTGTGAAAGATAGAAAGGGTGCCAGTTAGAAAGATATGATTCATTAAGTATCTCAATGGTTAACGAATCAATGACTTCTTTCCCATGGCTCCTGTACCTTTACACCATGACTGATGTGCTTGGTTCTGAGTGATCAACAAGCACCACAGTGAATGTTCCTTCTATAGTGAAGGTTGAAAGAGTTTACCAGCAATGTGGATGCTATCATGCTCATTCTTCTTTTGTCATATACTTACTGATATCACATATATGTTGCCAGCATGTGATGATAAATGTCCTGAGCAATCTGAGGCGAGATCCCTGCCATCATTTGAATATAAAGCTTATATCCAAATGAAGAAAGCAAATACATAAATTTGAAAACATGAAAAAGTAATGCTATAGAGAGAATCAGGGTAGTATGATAGTGAAGCGAGAGGGGACAGTGTGAGATAACGGGCCTGGGGAAGAAGGCTTTTCTGAAGTCACATCATTTTGAACTGGGGAAGACAGACCCTGGTAGGTGAAGATCATTCTGGAATAATGCAAAGCATGTACTGCTCCTGAGATGGAAACTCAACCTGTTGGAAGAGCAGCAATATAGCCCATCTGGCTGCATTACATGAAGAGCAAAAGAGAAAGTGATTTGGAGATCCAAGAAGAGAATTTTTTCCATTTAAAAAAATTTGTAGGGCCGGACACAGTGGCTCATGCATGTAATCTCAGCACTTTGGGAGGTTGAAGTGGGCAGATCATGAGGTCAGGAGTTCGAGACCAGCCTGGCCAACATGGCGAAACCCCGTCTTTACTAAAAATACAAAAATCAGCCTGGCATGGTGGCAAGCACCTGTAATCCCAGCTACTCGGGAGGCTGAGGCAGGAGAATTGCTTGAATCCAGGAGGCAGAGGTCGCAGCAAGTCAAGATTGTGCCA